>NC_051335.1:27170268-27470268 GCF_015220235.1 Choloepus didactylus
ATCATGTTGGTTTCCTTGGTCCCTGAATCTGTTCTCATCCATAATTTTTTAGAATGATACATGGACATGTATGGCTGCCACTCAAGCACTGATTTCCCTATAAAAGTAGTATTCTAGGTGTCAGTAGAAAAAGAGTCAGGAGTCTAGAAAGTTTAGAGGGAGAAAAATGTCCTTTTCTAGAATGCAGTGAAGAAGGAGGGGATCAGAAGAGAACACCATTAACCTCTAAAGGTCACTACCCAAGCAGAAAATACTTCTTTCAGTGCCACTCTATGACTAAAAATGAATTTCCTATTTCCCAAATTCAAAAGAGCAAGTCCATCCCATCCATGTAGCTTAGGGTGGTCATAAGCCTGCTATTTCTGGGATGCAGATCCCAAATGGACATTTCACCTTGGAGTTCCAAACATGCAAGGAGATGGTCAGACTATATGGATGTAGCATATGACTTTAATAAAAATACAAAATAAGAGGATACCTGATGTAGATGTTCCAAAGCTTTTACCTGTTTGTGAGTTTAAATTCATGGGCATCTCCCTAGGACACAAAGAGAGATAAATTGTGATTGAGGCTAAGTTTACATCAACAATTTAATGTCACTGTAAGCAGTACATTCATGTATGTACAATGAAACTGATAAAAAATAATGACTATTCAAGGTAAAAAGAGGAGACTAACTGAGGATTCAGATTTTAACTTTATAAAGGGATGTGCTACAGTTAAAAGAGGTGGAAGAGATGTGAAATTTAATATTGCAACTTTAATGATAAAAGGAGCATACATGTGATAGAAAAGATTAAGGAATTGTGAACTCTGATAAACTTTTGGTCGGGCTAGTGTTTGTGTTTTTTTTATTTATTTTTTTGAAAATGAAACAAACAACTAAACTTCCAATAAAAAACAAACAAATAAACTTCCAAAACACTAAACTATTTAAGAGCAGAGCATTTAGCCATGAGAATATTTAGATAAGAAAGCAGGTCCTTTTACCATTTTTAAAGAAGGAAAACTGAGACCTCAGTTCCCAATCATTTGGCAAATTTACAGTTTGTGGAATAGCACATGAAAGCCCTGACTTTTATGGAATACTCTTTGCACTTAAGCTGCTTTATCCAAAAAGTCTTTGCCTCTCTACCCCCAAAACTCCCAAATTTTCAACAAAGAATGGGATTTGTTCTCAAAACAATAACAAACTCCTAAACAAAGACAAAAATTCAACACATGCATGGAAAAAGACCAAAACAAGACAAAACAACCCCACAAAGCAGTAGCAGAATGTCTCAACCAGACTGTGGAGATGACAATTACCATGAGTGACTTAACTGTTCCTCCTATGTTCCTTTCAATCTGAAACCAAGGGTAACATTTCAAGCACAAGTCATGGGCATATAACCCTCACCCTCCTTCTGTACTACATTTCTCCTCCCTGAATGTCTTCACCCCAAATTAGTTTAAGGTCATGCACATGTACATGGAGGGGCTTGTCTTTATGCTGCCAATGGTGATATTCACACTATCATCACTGAAACCATCATTGTGGCTAGTTTCATTGTCTTCCCCTATGGGCAACTATGGAAGGATCAAGACAAAAGGGAAAGTAAAAATGGAAATAGGGCATCAGATAGAACTTCTGAGACTCAAAGAAGGAGGATTTATGGCTTAACATAGAAAATGATAGAGTCTTAGGAAGGGAAGGTGAAAGTGGGGATAAAGCTTAGCAATCAGCTCTATCTCTTCACCTCACTGACACCACAATAGCCTTGATAACTTCTGGAAAATGAACCTTGAGTACAATGTTCTTGTGATAGTAGGATAAACAATTTATTAGCATCAAATGACCTGGGGAGATTCAATAGTTTGTTCTAGAGTATTTTTAAAATTCAATTTTGTTGAGAGTGTTCACATACCATACAATCATCCAAAGTGCACAATCAATTGCCCATGGTACCATCACACAGCTGTGCATCTATCCTCACAATTAATATTTTTTTTTCAGTTTTAGAACATTTTCATTACATCAGAAAAGAAATAAAAACAAAAAAGAAAACAGATCCTCCCATACCCCTAACCCCCCTCCATTATTGATTCATAGTATTGGCATACTACAATTTGTTATGGTTGATGAAAGAATGTTAAAATACTACTAACTGTAGTACATAGTTTGCAATAGGTACAATTTCCCCTATATACCCCTGTATTATTAGCTTCTAGTTATAGTGTCATACATTTGTTCTAGTTCATGAAAGAAAATTCTAATATTTGTTCTGTTAATCACATTGTCCACCACAAGATTCACTGTTTTATACATTCCCATATTCTAACCTCCAACTTTCCTTCTGGTGACATACATGACTCTAAGCTTCCCATTTCTATCACATTCACACATCATTCAGCACTGTTAATTATCCTCACAATAACATGCTACCATCACCTCTGTCCATTTCCAAACACTTAAGTTCAACCTAGTTAAACATTCTGTTCATGATAAGCAAAAACTCCCCCTTCTTTCGCCCCATTCTGTATCCTGATAACTTACATTACATGTCTATGAGTTTACATATTATAATTAGTTCATATCAGTGAGACCCTGCAATATTTGTCCTTACATGTCTGTCTTATTTCACTCAATATAATGCCCTCAAGGTTTCTTCATCAACCCATTTTTTAAGATGGTTTGTTCATGCACTGCATATTCCACCCTAAGTAAACAATTGATGGTTCCCTGTATAATCATGTTTTAATGCATTCACCACCATCACCACTATCTATGTAAGCACATCTCCATTTATTCCACAAAGAAGGAGGAAGAGTCAAAGAAGGTAGACAGACAAAAGAAAAAGAAAATGAAAGAAAAAATGACAGCTATAAAGCAACCGAAGGCAAGATAGAATTAAACTAAAGTACAAAAAATGTCAGACAACATCACCAATGCCAAGAATCCCATACCCCTCCCCTATATCTCCCTCTTACAGACAGTTAGCTTTGGTATATTGCCTTTGTTACATTAAAGGAAGCATAACACAATGCTTCTGTTAACTATAGTCTCTAGTTTGCATTGATTGTATTTTTCCCCAATACCACCCAATTTTAACACCTTGCAAGGTTGACATTCATTGTTATCCCTCATGTAAAAACATATTTGTACATTTTGTTACAATTGTTGAGCCCTGTAGGTTTCACTGTTATATAGTCCTAGTCTTTATCTTTCCTCTTTCCTTCTGGTGTACCACATGCTCCTAACCTTCCTCTTTCAACCATACTCACAGTCATTTTTGTTCAGTGTCCTTACATTGTTGTACTACAATCACTCCAAATTGTGTTCCAAACCTCTCATTCCTGTCTTTTCCTGTCTGTCTATAGTGCTCCCTTAAGTATTAACAGTAGAGCAGGTATCTTGTTCACAAATTCTCCCATTGTCTATTTGTCAGAGAATATTTTAAACTCTCCCTCATATTTGAAAGACACTTTTGCGAGATATAGGATTCCTTTTTGGCAGTTTTTCTCTTTGAGTATCTTAAATATATCAGACCACTTCCTTCTTGCCTCCATGGTTTCTACTGAGAAATCTGCACATAGTCTTATCAAGCTTCCTTTATGTGTGATGGATTGCTTTTCTCTTGCTGCTTTTAGGATTCTTTCTTTGTCTTTGATGTTTGATAATCTGATTTTTAAGTGTCTTGGTATAGGTCTATTCAGATCTATTCTGTTTGGGGTATGTTTTGCTTCTTGGATCTGTAATTTTATGTCTTTCATAAGAGATGGGATATGTTATTGATTATTTCCTCTTTTATTGGCTATGGCCCCCTTTCTCTTCTCTTCTCCTTGTGGGACACCTATGAACATACATTCACGTGCTTCATGTTGTCATTCAATTCCCTGAGACATTGCTCATATTTTTCCATTCTTTTCCCTATCTGTTCTTTTGTGTGCAGGATTTCAGGTGTCTTGTTCTTCAGTTCCTGAATGGTTTCTTCTGCCTATTGTAATCTGCTCTTGTATGTCTCCATTGTATTTTTCATCTCTTGTGTTGTGCCTTTCATTTCCATAGATTCTGCCAGTTGTTTTTACAAACTTTCAATTTCTACCTTATATTTGCCCAGTATTTTCTTTATGTCCTTCATTTCTTTTGCCATATCTTCCCTGAACTCATTGACTTGGCTTTTGAATTGGTTTAGCATATTTTGTTGAAAAATCCTTAATTGATTGTTTCTTTAAAGTGAAACCATATCTCAACTGTACCTCAACTGATGTGTAAGTTTGTTCCTTTGACTGGCCCATATCTTTGTTTTTTCCTATTGTAATGTGTAGTTTTCTGCTGTCTAGGCATCTAGTTTCCTTGTTTACCCCAATCAGAATTTTCCAGACCAAAATGAGTTCAGGTCTCAGAATGGGGTTATATTTAGTGCTGTAAAGTACTTTACTATGATCCTTCCTTCAATTCTCTTCTTGATAAATTTTTCTTTCTTTCAAAATATCATAAAGAGATTATGCCTATTAACACTTTTCAGGGTTATCACCCACAGCTTCAGGGTAGGCATACTGAAGCTATTTGAGAAGATAACTCCTTATATTTTTATAACATACAAAAATGAAATTCTTTAACTAATACTAATGAAATTGATGTGATTCTCCTCCAAAAATCCTAGAATGGCTTTTAAAAGTATGGTGTTGAAAAATTATAAATGAAAGCACTACATACTAGACTCTGGTGTGAGGCTAAAAATAACCCAGTAATTACTTTAACTGCTTTTTCTCTTTTGACATGGTTACAAGCTTGACAAACTGCTGATACAGGTTAGACCACATTTAAATCTTGGCAAGGTAGCTGATGAGTCCTTTCATTGTACCCTTTAGACAAGATGAAAAAATATGAGCTAGGCAATAATACAGTCAAGTGCACTTGTAATTGCTTTGAAGTTCCATATAAAAATTGTGCTGATCAAAGAATTACAGGCCTGTAATAAGGGTACTACTAATGTGCCAACGCAGTATACTGAGCTTTCATTTTCTCAGGACCTGTCCTTTCCAAAATTTTAACCACTGAACTTGATAAAGAAGTTGCAGGCATGCTTAACATTTGGTGGGTTAAGAAGCTACATGAGAGGTGGGGCAAGATGGCAGAGAGGTGAGTTATGGAATTCAGTCTCTCCTCTAAAGCAGCTGGTAATTAGTCCAGAACTGATGAAATGGGCTTTTGGGGTCTCCTGTGAACAGTCACACATTGTACACAAGCCTTGAATATGTGAAAAAGCTGATATTGCAGCAAAAATTGTAAGTTCCCCCAACAAGAGTTCTGTAACCTCCCCACCCCACTCTGCAGAATGTCTTTCAGCTGGCTCCCTAAAAGAAAAAGAAAAACAATCTGCTGGGAGCAAGAAGCAGGGCTCAACCCAGCCTTACCTGCACGACTAATTAGCAAATTAATTAACTTTTCAAGCTGGGGGTGATAGAGAAGGGTTGAGCACCAAGAAGTGGGGCACATAGAAGTGGGCAATCATTCCCTAGCTCCAAAAAATCTTGTTTCTTTTCCCTATATTTTGTCCCACCCCCTTTCTTGCTCCCTGACTCCTTATCTGTTTGCACTTCAGTAACCTCCTGGGAAGGGTGGAATTAAAGCTGTTGGAGAGTAATTATCCAGAATAGCCCAAAGCACATCTTCAAATACTCTATTCTGATACTGACAAAACTTTTAGGTATGGGAAAGGCTTTAAAAAGGGACTTTTCTTTTGTTTTTCTTTCTTTCCTTCTTTCTTAAATAAATATTATAAGTAGCTCTTTTCAGATATCTGCAACTGGCCTCTGAACTCAGGCAATGGAGAGCTGAGATAGGTCTAACAGACAAAGCAATGAACCAAGTTGGGGAGACAATTTCCTAAAAGGCATAACTTCCCCAGGAAAAGGGTGCATGGGCCAACTCATTTGGCAGGCCTCTTTCACAGAACTCAGACCCAAGGGGCTGGAAATCAGAAGCCAGTTTCAGTTAGCCACACCCCCAACAGGGTCACAGTCAGCAGGACTAAAGGCACACACATCTCCTGTGCCTGTTTGAATGTATTATGTCCCCCAAAATGCCATTATTTTTTATGTAATCTTGTGTGGGCAGATGTATCAAAGTTGATTAGATTTTAATTCTTTGAGTGTTTCTGTGGAGATGCACCCCATCCAGCTGTGGATGATGACTCTGGTTGGATAATTTCCATGGAGCTGTTAGCCCACCCATTCAGGGTGGGTCTAAATTAAATCACTGGAGCCATATAAATGAGCTGACAAACAGAAAGAACTCAGTGAAGCTGAGAGTGACATTTTGAAAAGGAGCTACAGCCAAGAGGGACACTTTAAAGAATGCACAGAAGCTGAGAGCATAGCTGCAGATGAGAGACAGTTTGAAGATGGCTGTTGAAAGCAGACTCTTGCTCTGGAGAAGCTAAGAGAGGACAAAGATCCCAAGGCAGCTAAGAGTGACATTTTTGAGGAACTGCAGCCTAGAGAGGAATGTTCAGGGAGAAATCCATTTTGAAACCAGAACTTTGGAGTAGATGCCAGCCTCTTGCCTTCCTAGCTAACAGAGGTTTTCTGGACATCATTGGCCATCCTCCAGTGAAGGTACCCAACTGTCAATGCTTCACCTTGGGCACTTTATGGCCTTAAGACTGTAATGTGTAACCAAATAAACCCCCTTTTATAAAAGCCAATCCATTTCTGGTGTTTTGCTTTCTGGCAGCATTTGCAAACTAGAATGCCTCCTTATACTGATGAGGGAGCTGTGGGGTGGCAAGCACCATTCGCTGGACAGGAAAGGAAAAGCACAGAGTCTAAAGGCCTTGCAGGAGGGTCTCATTCTCACGGTAACTCCTTACCCTCCTCCTGAGACCTGGTCCCCTCTCTTCTGGGAAAACCTGACTGGGGTTGATAATATCTGAGGGGACACTGTCACAAAAAGTTTACATAGAAGCAGGGCAAGAAGGAGAAGAACAAGAGGTGAAAAGTTCTGATCAACTAAATAGAACCTAAGTTAGAGGTCTAGAATAGTTGAACTGAACACAAAAGATAGAGAATAAAGCCAAACAAGAAAACCCTAGGTTAAATAGTGAAAATGAGCTCTAGAATAAACTAATCAAGAAAATCAGATGCCTAGACAACTTAAGATAACAAGCCACACTAGGAAATATGAAAATATGGACCAGCCAAAGAAACAAACTAACTTTTTAACTGAGGTAAAGGAATTGAAAGAAATAATAATCAAACATTTCCTAAGTCAATTCAAAAATCAAATCAGTGAGCTGAGGGAAGATATGGCAAAACAGATGAAGGATATAAAGAAGACACTGGATGACCATAAAGAAGGACTCACAAACTTGAAAAAACAATAGGCAGAACTTATGGGAATGAGAGCACAATGGAGGAGATGAAAAACATAATGGAGGGATAAAACAGTAGATTTAAACAGGCAGAAGAAAGGATCAGTGAACCAAAAGACAAGAAATACAAATTCATACACACAAAAGAACAGATGGTGAAAAGAATGGAAAAATATGAGCAGGGCCTTAGGTAGCTGAGTGACAAAATAAAGCACACAAATATACTTGTTATGGGTATCCCAGAAGGAGAAGAGAGGGGGAAAGTGGCAGAAAGAATAATAGAAGAAATAAGCACTGAAAATTTCTCAACTCTTATGAAAGGCAGAAAATTGCAGATTTAAGAAGTACAGTGTACCCAAAAGAATAGGTCCCAATAGACCTTCTCCAAGACATGTACTGATCAGATTGTCCAATGTCAAAGACAAAGACAGAATTCTGAAAGCAGAAAGAGAAAAACAATCCATAACATACAAGGGAAGCTCAATAAAGCTATGTACAGATTTCTCTGCAGAAACCATGGAAGTGAGAATACAGTGGTATGATATATTTAAGATACTGAAAGAGAAAAACTGCCAACAAAGAATTCTACATTCAGCAAAATTGTCCTTCAACAATAAGGGAGAGCTTAAAATATTTTCAGACAGTCAGACACTGAAAGAATTTGTGAATAAGAGACCACCACAGCAAGAAGTACTGAAGGAAGTGCTCCAGGCTGATAGGAAAAGACAGGAGAGAGAGGTTTCCAGTAGAGGGTAGAAATGAAGATTATCAGGAAGGGTAAAAGGAGAGAGAGGAAAAAATAAGACATGACATATAAAATCCAAAAGACAAAATGGTAGAAGAAACTACTGCCCTTAGAGTAATAACACTAAATGTAAATGGATTAAACTCACCAACAAAAAGACATTGACTGGCAGAGTGGATTAAAAAACAGGACTCATCTATATGCTTCCTACAAGAGACTCGCTTTAGACACAAGGACAAAAATAGGCTGAAAGTGAAAGGTTGGAAAAAGATATTTTATGCAAACAACAACCAGAAAAAAGTGAGAGTAGCTATATTAATATTGGACAAATTAGACTTCAAAAGTAAAATAATTAAAAGAGACAAAGAAGGGCATTATATATTACTAAAATGGTCAATTCATCAAGAAAACATAACAATCATAAATATTTAAGCACCAAGCAAGAGTGTCCCAACATTCATGAGGCACACATTGAGAACACTGAAAGAAGTAGATATCGCTACAATAATATTTGGAGACTTCAATACACCACTCTCAGCAATGGATACAACATCTAGACAGTGGATCAATAAAGAAACACAGATGTTGAATTGTATGATAAATTAGTCTTGACAGACATTTATAGAACATCACACCCCACAACTGCAGGATACACTTTTTTCTCAAGTGCTCATTGAACATTCTCTAGGTCACACCTCATGTTGGATCAAAAACCAAGTCTCAACAAATTTAAAATTATTGATATTATGCAAAACACTTTCTCAGACCATAATGGAATGAAGTTGGAACTAAATAACAGGCAGAAGGGTGTAAAATTCACAAATGTATTGAGGCTAAACAACACCCTCTTAGAAAACCAGTGGGTAAAGGAAGAAATTACAAGAGAAATTAGTAAATACCTTGAGGCAAATGACAATGAAAACACAACATATCAAAACTTCTGGGATGCAGCAAAGGTAGAGCTGAGAGGGAAATTTTTTTGCCCTAAATGCCTATATTAAAAGAGAAAAGGGAGCAAAAATTGAGGAATTAACTGTTCACCTGGAGGAACTAGAGAAAGAACAGCAAACTAACCTGAAAGCAAACAGAATGATAGAAATCACAAATATTAGAGCAGAAATAAATGAAATTGAGAATAGGAAAACAATAGAGAGAATCAACAAAATCAGAAGTCGATTCTTGGAGAAAATCAATAAAATTGATGGACCCCTAGGGGAAAAAAAGTGGATTCAAATAAATGCAATCAGAAATGGGAAAGGAGACATAATATTGACCCTGGAGAAATAAAGGAGGTAATGGGGAGATACTTTGAGCAACTATAAGCTAATAAACTAGATAACTTAGATGAAATGGAAAACTTCCTAGAAAAGCATAAACAACCAACATTAACTAGAGCAGAAATGAATGACCTCAACAAACCAATCACAAGTAAAGAGATTGCATCAGTCATCAGAAAGGTCCCCAAAAAGAAAAGCCTAGGACCAGATAGCTTCACATGTGAATTCTACCAAGCACTCAAGAAAGAATTAGAAGCAATCCTTCTCAAACTCTTCAAAAAATTTGAAGAGGAGGGAAAGCTACATAACTCATTCTATGAAGCCAACCTCACCCTAATACAAAGACCAGACAAAGATACTGCAAAAAAAGAGACAATTATAGACCAATCTCTTTAATGAATATAGATGCAAAAATCCTGAACAAAATACTCACAATTTGAATCCAGCAGCACATTAAAAGAATTATACACCATGACCAGGTAGGATATATTCCAGGCATGCAAGGCTGGTTCAACACAAGAAAATCAATTAATGTAATACACCATATCAATAAATGAAAGCAAAAGAACCACATGATCATTTTGATTGATGCAGAAAAGGCATTTGACAAAATTTAACATTCTTTCTTGATAAAATCACTTCAAAGGATAGGAATAGAAGGGAAATTTCTCAATATGGTAAAGGCAATATATGAAAAACATACAGCTAACATCATACTCAATAGGGAAAAACTGAAAGCTTTCCCTCTAAGCTCAGGAACAAGACAGGGATGCCCAGTTTCACCATTGTTATTCAACACTGTGCTGGAAGTTCTAGCTAGAACAATTAGGCAAGAAAAAGAAATAAAACATCCAAATTGGAGAGGAGGAATTAAACTTCCACTGTTTGCAGGTGACATTATTCTATATGTAGAAAATCCAGAAACATCTATGGTAAAGCTACTAGAACTAGTCAATGAATACAATAAAGTGGAAGGCTACAAGATCAACCCACAAAAATTCATAGTGTTCCTATAAACAAGTAATGTTCAACAAGAGGAGGAAATCAAGGAAAAATTCCATTTACAATAGCAACTGGAAGAATCAAGTCTTTGGGAATAAACCTCCCCAAGGCCACAAAAGACCTATACAGAGAAAACTACAAGAAACTGCTAAAAGAAATTGAGCAGCAGGACCTAAGATAATAGAACATACAGTGTTCATGGATTGGAAGACTACTTATAGTTAAAATGTCAATTCCACCTAAACAGATTCATAGATTCAATGCAATACCAATTAAAATCCCAGCAACTTACTTTGCAGAAATAGAAAAACCAATAACCAAGTTTATTTTGAAAGGCAAGATGCCCCAAATAGCCAAAAATATCTCGAGAAAGAGGAACAAAGTGGGAAGTCTCACACTACCTCACTTTGAAACATATTACAATGCTACAGTAGTCAAAACAGCATGGTACTGGCATAAGGGTAGATATTCTTACATTGGAATCAAATTGAGTGTTCAGAAACAGACCCTTGCATCTACAGACACTTGATCTTTGATAAGATAGTCAAGCCAAAGCAACTGGGACTGATCAGCTTCTTCAATAAATGGTGCATGGAGAACTGGATTTCCATTTCCAAAAGAATGAAAGAGGACCCCTATATCACACCATGTACAAAAATTTGAAATGGATCAAAGACCTAAGCATTACAGCTAATACCATAAGACTCTTAGAAGAAAATATAGGGCAATATCTGGTTAGGACTAAGGCAAATCAGGCCAAAGGGTAAAGGTTGATACTGACTGTGTTTTAAACTTCAGCTTCCATGTGAGACCAAGGGAAGGTATGTTTATTTGGTGCAGGATCTATATTTTCTAAACAATACAACTTTTACAGTCAGTTTTTTCAAACACCATGATTACATGGAAATTTTTATAGGAAGTGAGATCTGATAGGTTTGTGTAGGCTAGTGTGAAATAACAACATATCCCAAAATAATTGGAGCAAAGAATAAAAATATATATTCAGGGTGCCCTTGAGGAGCTGGGGGAAATGTGGAGGTGTTGGACTCCCTCACCTGGATTGTTGCTGATACTCTCAAAAACATTGAGGACTGACAGTTTGGTGTTCCAAATATATCCCTATAAAACTGAATTTACTTTAAAAAAAGAAGCTATATAATATAAGAGAATATGTTGAATAACCAAATTCAAATAATTTTTTGCCAGTTTTGAATAATTGGCCCAATTTTTGTAAGATGAAATTTAATAGAAATATACACGCTTTGTATGAAAACAGTTATACATGTGACAATTGTTATAAATCTGGCTGGGCATATGTCCTTGGCAATTAACTTAACAAGAATAGACTAAAATATGACTGGAAATGCAACAGCTGCAATTTTGGCTGCTAACAGAATTATGGTATTTAGACTGAAGGAGGTAACACTCTTACCTTATGGTGCAGCAGTCAATCCAACTCCTGGAGTATTATATTCTGTTTGGAAAGCTACACTTTAAGAGATGTAGAAACAAACTAAAATGTGTTCATAGGACTAGGATGGTGAGAGAACTCCAAATGAAGTCATGTAATGAAATGTTGGAGGGGCAGTCAATACTTGACGTTACTTGGAGAATATTCAGGGCTGAAGTGACAGTGGGAGGAGGGATCACTGTATTCAAATGTTTGAAGGCCTTCCACATAGAAGAAAAATTATATTTGTTATAAATGGCCTGGAGAAGCTGAATTAAAATAAATAGCCAAAAATAAACAGACAGTTCTGTATTCAGCATAAGTAGAACATTTCCAATAGCAGAGCTGTCCAAAGATATAAAAAGCTTTCTAGGGAGTCAATTCATTCCCCATAAAGGTAAATCTTCAATAACACACTGGAATATTATAAAGTAAATGCAAGCATAATACAGGTGATTAGAGTAGATGATCTTTCCTGTGAATGACCCTTTAACATGAGAGTTTGTGATCCTGTGAATGTACTCAGGGCCAAATTTTCAAAAGGGCAAACTCTATGGGCATATTTGCCTTTGCTTTTTCTTGCTTCCCAACACTCCCTCCACCATTAGGCAGAGAAGGAACAAGAAAGGAGGGAAAACTCAAAATCTATGAGTTATCTATTTGCCTATCTCTATTTTAATGCTCTTACAGAAGGATTTTATAAAGAAGATTGAGACCACTACCTAATATATTTTGTGTACTTCAATTTACCATGGACACCAGTAACCCAACCCCACAGAAAACCTAGTATCTTCTGAATTCTGTTCCATTTCCCATGATCTTCAGTTTGGCACATCTCAGTATTTTCCTGTATTCTTGCCACTCTCACATGCTGACAAAACTCTATATCATCAGCACTGTGAACCTGTTCTCTTGAAGAACATCTTGCAGGTGAAGAGATGATACTGCTTGGCTGTAAAAAATGACACAACAATAAACACCCTGGAGAGCTGTTTGCCCCAATGCCAGATTAGGTTATTGTGTTAAATTCAAAACAGAGGACTGAGTAGTAACATATTTTGTGTAATCCAAAGTCCACAGCCAAATGAACAAAGTTAAGACTGAATTCTGAGTATGTATAAAGTAGAATGCTGTGCCAGTTTGAATGTATTGTGTCCCCCAAAATGCCATTATCTTTGATGCAATCTTGTGTGGGCAGATGTATTAGTGTTGATTAGATCGTAATTCTTTGAGTGTTTCCATGGAGATGTGACCCACCCAACTGCAGGTGATAACTCTGATTGGATGATTTCCATGGAGCTGTGGCCCCACCCATTCATCATGGTCCTTGATTGCTTTACTAGAGCTCTATATAAGCTCAGACAGAAGGAATGAGCTTGCTGCAGCCAAGAAGAACATTTTGAAGAATGCACTGGTACTGAGAGAGGAACTGCAGGTAACAGTCACATTTTGAAGATGTCTGTTGGAAGCTGACACTGACATTTTGCAGAATGCCATTTTGAAATGCCATATGGGAGCAAGTGGACACCAGCCATGTGCTTTCTGAGCTAACAGAGGTTTTCTGGACACCAGTGGCCATTCTCCAGTGAAGGTACCCAATTGTTGATGTCTTACCTTGGACACTTTATGGCCTTTAGACTAACTTTGTAACTAAATAAATCCCCTATATAAGAGTCAATCCATTTCTGGTGTTTTGCATTCTGGCAGCATTAGCAAACTAGAACAAATGCTAAAGCTGAAAGTGATATTAAGGTCACCTAATCCAACCCTTTTCATTTTACAGATGAGAAAACTGAAAGAGAGATGAACCAATTTTCTTAGAGTCCTATAGTGAGATGCTTCAGTTTGTTCTAGTTTAATTGGTTCAAAATATATATGATAGTTACAACTGTTCCACTTAATGTTTTTGCTTTACTTTTGTTTTGTTTTGAAGAATCAGATTCATGGTATTCTTTTTTCTTAAATTTTTAATTTTGAAATAATTTCAACCTTACAGTATCATTACAGAAATAATACAAAACCAGTAAAGGTGGCAATGTAAGACATTCCTAGGAATGTTTCCACTCAGGGATAACTAAATAAAAGGGCAAATCACACTTGCTTGGAACTCTGGAGGACAGAAGAGACTAGAGAAAATGTCCACAAATGCTGAATTGAAGTACAATGAAAACTCCAACTGAAAAGTAGGCAGGAGCTCTGCAATTTGGACCTGCCAGTCTGTATCCCTCCCATCACTCAATTCCACTTGGATTAAGAGTCACACAGTGACAACGCTCTGGCTCAGGCACTCCTTTCCTTGTTGGGCACCACAGAGCCACTCAGAGCAACAATTTAGAACCCTATTACATTCAGGAAAGGGGATCCATGGCTACATTCCCAAGGTGGGACCCAAGAAATCAGCAAGTGCATGGATACTAAAGGGCCCCGAAGAAACAGCAAAGAATGTTGTCAACACTGCAGCAGAATGTTGGCAAACAATGCACATAACCAAGCCAGTTTCTAGTTGCTGGTGCACCTAAACAAAAAAAGGAGTAGATTTTTTGAGTACTGACTAATCCTGATCTCTAAGGCAGAATGTACTACTCTGGAAGTTACTGGAGGAAGAAAAGCTTTGTGGGAAAAGGGAAAACTGAATGCAAAAATCAGTACTGTGTTATATATTAATAATAAGCAATCTGATGGTTGCTAACATGACCACAGATATAGGGGACTGGTGGTTTGATGGGTTGAGCCCTCTACCATAGGTTTTACCCTTGGGAAGATGGTTGCTGCAAAGGAGAGGCTAGGCCTCCCTATGGTTGTGCCTAAGAGCCTCCTCCTGAATGCCTCTTTGTTGCTCAGATGTGGCCCTCTCTCTCTGGCTAAGCCAACTTGAAAGGTGAAATCACTGCCCTCCCCCCTACGTGGGATCAGACACCCAGGGGAGTGAATCTCCCTGGCAACGTGGAATATGACTCCCGGGGAGGAATGTGGACCTGGCATCGTGGGACGGAGAACATCTTCTTGACCAAAAGGGGGATGTGAAAGGTAATGAAATAAGCTTCAGTGGCAGAGAGATTCCAAAAGGAGCCGAGAGGTCACTCTGGTGGGCACTCTTACGCACACTTTAGACAACTCTTTTTAGGTTCTAAAGAATTGGGGTAGCTGGTGGTGGATACCTGAAACTATCAAACTACAACCCAGAACCCATGAATCTCAAAGACAGCTGTATAAAAATGTAGCTTATGAGGGGTGACAATGGGATTGGGAAAGCCATAAGGACCACACTCCACTTTGTCTAGTTTATGGATGGATGAGTAGAAAAATAGGGGAAGAAAACAAACAGACAAAGGTACCCAGTGTTCTTTTTTACTTCAATTGCTCTTTTTCACTCTAATTATTATTCTTGTTATTTGTGTGTGTGTGCTAATGAAGGTGTCAGGGATTGATTTAGGTGATGAATGTACAACTATGTAATGGTACTGTGAACAATCGAAAGTGTGATTTGTTTTGTATGACTGCGTGCAATGTGAATATATCTCAATAAAATGAAGATAAAAAAAAGAAATTGGGAGTATACATTAAAAAAATAAGCAATCTGAGGAGAAATTCAGGGAAAAAATTCTATTTACAATAGAAGTTAAAAGAATCACATACCTAGCAATGAACTTATTCAAAGATGTAAAGGATCTCTATTCAGAAAACTACAAAACATTGTTAAAATAAATAAAAGATCTAAATAAATGGAAAGACACTCCATGCTCATGGATTGGAAGACTAAATATTGTTAAGATTTCAATTCTACCCAAATGGATTTACAGATTCAAGCCAATCCCAATAAAAATTCCAACAGCCTACTTTGCAGAATTGGAAAACTAATTATTAAATTTATTTGTAAGGGTAAGGGGATCTGAATAGGCAAAAACATCTTGAAAAATAAAAATGAATTAGAGGATTTTCACTTCCTGACTTTAAGCATATTACAAAACTACAGTGGTAAAAAAACAACATGGCAATGGCATAAAGATAGACATATTGACCAATGGAATTGAATTGAGAGTTCAGAAACAGATCCTCACATCTACAGTCAGTTGATTTTTGACAAGGCTGCCAAGTCCACCTAACCTGGACAGAGCAGTCTCTTTAACAAATAGTGCTTGAAGAACTGGATATTAATATCCAAAACATGAAAGTAGATTCATATCTCACACCTTATTCAAAAATTAACTAAAAATGGGTGAGGACCTAAAAATAAAAACCAGAACCATAAAACTCCTAGAAGAAATGTAGGGATGCCTCTTCAAGATCTTGTGATAGGAGGTGGATTCTTAGACTTTATACCCACAGCATGAGCAATGAAAGAAAAAAATAGATAAATCGGACCTTCCCAAAATTGAATAACTTTTGCTTTTAAGGAATCTCTCAAAAGGGAGAAAAGGCAGCCTACTCAATGGGAGAAAATATTTGGAAACCACATATCCATAAGCGTTTAATATCCAGGATATAAAAAGAGATCCTACAATCAAACTATATAAAGAGAAACAATCCAATTTAAACATGGGCAAAAGACTTGAATAGACATTTTTCCGAAGAAGAAATAGAAATGGCTAAAAGTCAAATAAAAAGATATTCAATATCACTGACTATTAGGGAAATCAAATAAAAACTACAATGAGATATCATTTCACACCTACTAGAATGGGCACTATTATAAAACCAGAAAATTGCAAGTGTTGGAGAGGATGTGGAGAAATAAGAACACCTATTCCTTTGGTTTTTATATGTCACACCTTTTATTTGTCTCTTTTCCTTTATTGAAACCTCCTTTTCTATATAGTTGATCTTTTGTGATGTATCTAACTGATCCTTTTCTCATTTCTGTATATTTTAAAAATACATGTTTTGTAGTTACCCTAGGGTTTATATTACATAACCTACAGGCAAAATCTACTAATTTGAAAAGATATCAATTTAGCTTCAATAGCATACACATTCTCTGCTCCCATATCTCTCTTTTCCATCTCTTTATATTGTTTATGACCCATTTTATCTCTTCATAATCTTGCATGTCCATTACCTGGAAATGTGCCTTTTTATTTTTCAATTGTCTTCTTACTCTTATAGGAATTAAAGAGTGGAGTTGTATATTGAGAATACAGTATTACTGGGATTTGCACTTACCTTTTTGTTACACTTAGTGATGATCTTCATTTATTCACTCCACTTCAAAACACTCTCCTGTCTCTTCCTTTCAACCTGCAGAACTCCCTTTAGTAATTCTTTTGGGCAGAACATTTTTTTGTTTTTCTTCACCAGTTCTCTCAGTTTCTATTTGTCTGTGAATATTTTAAACTCTCCCTCCTTTTTGAAGGACAATTTTGTCAGATAAAGAAATTTGGGCTCACAGTTTTTTTCTTTCAGGACTTTGAATATATTGTATCACTGCCTTCTCACCTTAATGGCTTCCAATGAGAAATTGGCACTTAGTCTTATTGAGGATCCCTTTTATGTGATGAATTGCTTTTCTCTTGCTGCTTTCAGAATACTCTCTTTTTTTCCCCATATGTGCCAGTTTGGATGTATTATGTCTCCCAAAACACCATATTCTTTAATGCAATCTTGTAGGAGCAGATGTATTAGCGTTGATTAGGGTGTGACCTCTTGATTGGATGTTTCCATGGAGATGTGAACCACCCAACTGTGGGTAATACCTTTGATTAGACAATTTCCATGGAGTTGTGGCCTCACCCATTCAATGTGGGTCTTGATTTAATCACTGGAATACTTTAAAAGAGACAGGCCCAGGAAACTAAGATGGCAGCTAGGTGATACAGGGCAAAAGCACACCTCCATGAAAAACACTAGATAAAAAACCAGAAAGTGACCCAGAATACAGGTTACAGCAATTCGCTAGCTGGATGGGGTCTCCTAGTTCCATGGGGGCTGTATAGTTGGTGAAACTGGGGGTCTGCATTCTGAAATGAGTGAGGCTGGAAGACCCACAGCCATGCAGCAGTCTGTGGAAGCTAGGGTTTAGCATTTGGAGACCAAAGGGCTCTTTAAAAAAAAAAAGAGAAAAACCCAGGAGCAGCTGCAGTTGTGATAGTGGGAACCATGCAGTAAAACACAGCAAGAGGGGGCTTGGCCAGCCTCTTGGTGTCTGGTCTAGAGGATAACCCACTGCAGATACCCTCAGGGCCGGGGAAACAGAAGGGAGAGCCAGAAGCAGAAAGAAACCCCACAGCTAGCAGCTGGCTCCCCAGAGGTCTGGATAAACTCTTGCCCAGGGCTGTGTTCACAGTCCTGAGTCCTGCCAGTTGTCCCAGAGCTGAGAAGGAGGAACTGTGTGAGGAAAAGGGGGTTTAGATGCCCCATTTGGCCATCTTTACATCAGGAAGAAAGCACCCCTGCATGGCCTGGCAGCCTGGGGCTTCCCTTGAGGGACAGCATACACTTGTGATGTAGCACAGCATTCCCTCTGCAGAGTTCCTGGAGGATTGTGGCTGGGAGGGGGGACCCACTCAGAAAACCCAGGGACACTATGCCAAGTCCAGTGGTTTGTGGGACAGTGAGAGAGAGGTTCTGGGGCTGAAATGAAATGAAGGCTTAGACTCTTGCAGTGGCCTTGAATCTCTGGGAACCTGGAGGATTTGAATATTAAAACTGTCCTTCCTCCCTGGCCATCCATACACATGCCCCACATTCAGGGTGGACAGCTCCAGCAACACACCCAAAATGAGTTCCCCAACTGAATCCCACAAGAATCATTTCCCCACACACTGCGGGGACAAGGTGGAGAACTGACTTGAGGGGTATAGGTGACTCACAGATGCCATCTGCTGGTTAGTTAGAGAAAGTGTTTCTGAAAAATTAAATAGGTATTTTTTTTTTACAACTTTCAAGAACCCTATCAAGCAAAGCAAATGCCAAGAGGCCAAAAACAACAGAAAATCTTAATCTATATGATAAAACCAGACGATATGGAGAATCCAACTCCAAACACACAAATCAAGATATCAGAAGAGACACAGTACCTGGCAAAATTAATCAAAGAACTACAATCAAGGAATGAAAACATGGAAAAGGATTTAAAGGACATCAAGAAGACCATGGCCCAGGATATAAGCAACATAAAGAAGACTCTAGAAGAGCATAAAGAAGACACTGCAAGAGTAAATAAAAAATAGAAGATCTTATGGAAATAAAAGAAACTGTTGGCCAAATTAAAAAGACTCTGGATATTCACAATACAGGACTAGAGGAAGCTGAACAATGTCTCAATGTCCTTGAAGTCCACAGAACAGAAAATGAAAGAACAAAAGAAAGAATGGAGAAAAAAATCAAAACAATTGAAATGGATCTCAGGGATAGGATAGATAAAATAAAACATCCAAACTTAAGACTCATTGGTGTCCCAGAAGGGGAAGAGAAGGGTAAAGGTCTAGAAAGAGTATTCAAAGAAATTGTTGGGGTAAAATTCCCAAACCTTCTACACAATATAAATACACAAAGCATAAATGCCCAGTGAACTCCAAATAGAATAAATCCAAATAAACCCACTCCAAGACATATTCTGATCAGATGGTCAAATACTGAAAAGAAGGAGCAAGTTCTGAAAGCAGAAAGAGAAAAGCAATTCACCACATACAAAGTAGAGAACATAAGACAAAGTAATGACTACTCAGTGGCCACCATGTAGGTGAGAAGGCAGTGGCATGACATACTTAAAATACTGAGAGAGAAAAATTTCCAGCCAAGAATACTTTATCCAGCAAAACTCTCCTTCAAATTTGAGGGAGAGCTTAAATTTTTCACAGACAAATGCTGAGAGACCTTGCCAATAAAAGACCTGGCCTACTTCAGATTCTAAAAGGAGCCCTATCAACAGAGAAACAAAGAATGGAGAAAGAGCTATAGAGAATTTTGACAGACATATATAGTACCTTACATCCCAAATCACCAGGACACTCATTTTTCTCTAGTGATCATGGATCTTTCTCCAGAAGGGACCATATGCTGGGACATAAACCAGCCTCAATAAATTAAAAAAAAAAAAAAAGCTATTGAACATATTCAAAGCACAATCTCTGACCAAAATGGAATACAAATAGAAGTCAATAATTTTTGAATTGTAACTCCACTATTTACTTCCTACATGATATAAAATACACAAACTCTAATGACAAATCAGTGGTCTTGAACTCAATGTAAAATATGTAATTTTTGAAAGAACTATGTAAAGGTGGGGGAATGGAGGAGTATAGGTGCATAGTTTATATGTCCTATTGAAATTAAGTTGGTATCAAAGAAAAACAAGATTGTTATGGATTTAAGAGTTTAATTTTAAGCCCCACACTAAACACAAAGAAATTATCAGAGAATATAAACATAGAGATGAAAAATAGAGTATGGGTTAAGAGAAATGGGGGCAGGGGCAATGGAGAGTTAAGAAATGAGTGTAGGGTTGCTGTTTGAGGTGAAGGGAAATTTCTAGTAATGGATGGTGGGAAAGAGCATTACAACATTCTAAATGTGATTAATCCCACTAATGGAAGGCTAGGGAGGGGGTAAAATGGGAAGATTTAGGCTGTATATATGTTTCCACAACTGAAAAAAAAGGACAGTCTAAATAGATGACAATTGAATGCCAAGGATGGACTTGGATGGAATTGGAGGATGGAGGACAGGAGGCTCAAAGGGACACAACTGAGACATAAGGAAAAGGAAATATAGAATGTAAGCTTTGTATCATTGTTGAATCTCTTATACTTCTTAGCTGCACTTAATGGGATTGCATAAAAGAATGTTCTTGTTCATGGGAAGTGTATACATGAATTATAGTGTATGTTCAAGGATGTGTGCAGCTAGCTCTCATGTTCAGAAGACAGAGCAATAGATGATGGATGATAGATATGGAGGGAGGAAGGGTGGGAGGGAAAGAAACAGCGATGTGACAGCATGTTAAAGTTGGTGGATAGAGCTATTAGGGGAGGGGGGTCAGGGTATGATGGAATTCTGTGTATGGGGTTAGTATTGTTTTTGCAACAGTTTCTGTAACTTTGAATTTATTTCAAAATAAAAAAAAAAATAAAAAAAGAGACAGGCCCAGAAGCTTGCTGACATTGATGTTTAGACATGCTTGGAGCTGTGGACCCCTGATATTGGCTGAAGCAAAGACAGACATTTTGAAGATCATCATTGAAAGTAGACATTTGCTACTCCAGAGTTCGCCTGGGAGAAACTAAGAGAATACCCCCAGATGCCTAGAAAGAAAATCTTGGTAGAAAGCCATTTTGAAACACAAATGGAGCAAAAGAAGAAGATGCCAGCTGTGTGTTTTCCCAGACAACAGAGGTGTTCCAGATGTCATTGGCTAGTCTTCTGTGAAGATAACCTATTGATGCCTTAGCTTGGAAACATTTATGCCTTAAGACTATAACTTTGTAACTAAATAAACCCCCTTTATAAAAGCCAATCCATTTCTGGTATTTTGCATAATGGCAACATTAACAAACTGGAGCACCATGTAAATATTTTTAATAACAATAAGAACACTATGGATATGCATTAACTTAATCTTATTGCGGAACCCTTACATCATTTCCATTTTTCATTACAGTAAATTATGATCAATATTTTTTCCTATCTTCTGAAAGAACTTAACAGTACTGAATTGAAATATACCATGAAACCTATTTTCATTCTTTCTTGGTTAAGTTCTATTCAAATTTTCTTATACTAATGCAGATTTTACAAATACCATTTGATGAGAAACTAAAATCAATATTTGTCAATGAATATTGATTAGCATCCTAGCATATTGCCAGACAATATCTAGGTGCTGAGGATGTAGCAGTGAACAAAACAGACAAGCAACTGCCTTCATGGAATTTATATTTTAGCAGGGGAGAGAGACAAAAGAAATGTGTAAATAGATGTAAAGTGCATCAGAAGGTGAGTAATGACTTACAGAAAAACAAAGCTTTTGAGAGGAAGACAGGAAGTTCAGGGCTGTTATTTTTTATAGGGTAGTCAAGGAACAACTCATTGAGAAGGTGATATTTGAGCAATGATTGAAGGAAAAGATGTAGAAAGTGGTCCAGGCTGAGGGAACAGGAAGGGAATAGCAGTGAGGCCCAATGGCTGTCACTGAATGGGTGAGGGGAATATGGTAGAAGATGTGTTCAGAGACATAGCAGGGGCAAGATCATGCAGGGCCTAACAGGCCTTTGTAAAGGGTTTAGTTGAGTTGGTAGGCATGCATGCTTAATAGATGTTTTCATGCACACCCCAAAAGCATCCATTGTTTTTTTTATTAAGATTTATTCACATACAATATAATCATCCAAAGTTTATAATCCATTGATCACATTGCCGTAGTATAGTTGTTCGTTCATCACCCTGATCTATTTTTTTTAAAACATTTTCCTTGTACCAGAAGAAAAGTGGAAGTAAGAATAAAAACTTCAGAGTAAAAACAGAACACCCAAATTGTCCACCCTGGCCCTATTTTCCTTCAGTTTTTTTTTCTTTTTTTTTGCCACCATTTTTCTACTCATCCATCCATACACTGGATAAAGGGGAGTGTGATCCACATGGCTTTAACAATCACATTGTCACCCCTCATAAGCTACATTGTTATACAATTGTTTTCAAGATTCAAGGCTACTGGGTTGTAGTTTGATAGTTTCAGGTTTTTACTACCAGCTATTCCAATTCATTAAAGCCTAAAAATAGTTATCTATACTGTGCATTAGAGTGCCCACCAGAGTGATGTCTTGGCTCTTTTTGGAATCTCTCAGCCAATGAAGCTTATTTCATTTCATTTTCATCCCCCTTTTGGTCAAGAAGATGTTTTTCATCCCACGTTGCTGGGCCTAGTTTCCTCCCCAGGAGTCATATTCCATGTTGCCAGGGAGATTTACACCCCTGGGTGTCTGATGCCACGTAGTGGGGAAGGCAGTGATTTCATCTGCCAACTTGGTTTAGCTAGAGAGAGAGGGCCACATCTGAGCAACAAAGAGGCATTCAGAGGGAGACTCTTAGGCACAATTATAAGCAGGCTAGTCTCTTCTTTGCAGCAACAGGATTCCCAAGGGCAAGACCTTTGGTAGAGGGCTCAACCCATCAAACCACCAGTACCCTATGCCTGTGAGCACATCAGCAACCATTGAGGTGGGGAGCCCAACACCTCTGCATTTTCTTCTGGCTCCTCAGGGGGGCTCTGTATATTTTTTCAGTGTTTTTTTTAAATTAACTATTAACTATATGAAAAAATTAAGAAAAAGCATACAGTTAATAAAAAGTGCCACATTTCAAACAAACCAAAACAAGGGAATAAGACAAAGGCACCTAACCTAAAATAACTACATTACTTCCAAAATGTTCCTATTCTACCCCCAGAAAATATATGGAGTATAATCCAGAAAAGGAATAAGAAAGACAGATAACCTAAGATAACAAAATTTCTGTGAACTAGTTCCTAAAAGGCCCTCCAGAAATGAACAAACCATAGTCATTCCTGGGCATTCACAGAACATTAAATTTACCAACAATAACTTATCTGTTCTTATTAGATTATCATTCCTCGTTCACTAATTGCTTTCTATCACTAGTTCTCCTATATTCTACATTATAAACCATTTATTTTACAATTTAAATGTTCACATTAGTGATAGCATATAATATTTCTCTTTTTGTGCCTGGCTTATGTTGCTCAGCATTATGTCTTCAAGGTTAATCCATGTTGTCATATGTTTCACGTCATCATTCCTTCTTACAGCCACATAGTATTCCATCATATGTATATACCACATTTATTTATCAACTCTTCTCCTGAAGGACATTTGGGTTGTTTCCATCTCTTGGCAATTGTGAATAATGCTGCTATGAACATTGGCGTGCAGATATTTGTTCGTGTCACTGCTTTCCGATCTTCCGGGTATATACCGAGAAGTGCAATCGCTGGATCGAACGGTAACTCTAAATCTAGTTTTCTAAGGAGCTGCCAGACTGACTTCCAGAGTGGCTGAACCATTATACAGTCCCACCAACAATGAATAAGAGTTCCAATTTCTCCACATCCCCTCCAGCATTTGTAGTTTCCTGTTTGTTTAATGGCAGCCATTCTAATCGGTGTTAGATGGTATCTCATTGCGGTCTTAATTTGCATCTCTCTAATAGCTAGTGAAGCAGAACATTTTTTCATGTGTTTCTTGGCCATTTGTATTTCCTCTTCATAGAAATGTCTTTTCATATCTTTTGCCCATATTATAATTGGGCTGTCTGTACTATTGTCATTGAGTTGTAGGATTTCTTTATATATGCAAGATGTCAGTCTTTTGTCAGATACATGGTTTCCAAAAAATTTTTCCCATTGAGTTGGCTGCCTCTTTACCTTTTTGAGAAATTCCTTTGAGGTGCAGAAACTTCTAAGCATGAGGAGTTCCCATTTATCTATTTTTTTCTTTTGTTGCTTGTGCTTTGGGTGTAAAGTCTAGGAAGTGGCCACCTAATACAAGGTCTTGAAGATGTTTTCCTACTTTATCTTGTAGGAGTTTTATGGTACTTTCTTTTATATTGAGATCTTTGGTCCATTTTGAGTTAATTTTTGTGTAGGGGGTGAGGTAGGGGTCCCCTTTCATTCTTTTGGATATGGATATCCAACTCTCCCAGCCCCATTTGTTAAAAAGACCATTATGACTCAGTTCAGTGACTTTGGGGGCCTTATCAAAGATCAGTCGGCCATAGATCTGAGGGTCTATCTCTGAATTCTCAATTCAATTCCATTGATCTATATGTCTATCTTTGTGCCAGTACCATGCTGTTTTGACAACTGTGGCTTTATAATAAGCTTCAAAGTCAGGGAGTGTAAGTCCTCCCACTTCGTTTTTCTTTTTTAGAGTGTCTTTAGCAATTCGAGGCATCTTCCCTTTCCAAATAAATTTGATAACTAGCTTTTCCAAGTCTGCAAAGTAGGTTGTTGGAATTTTGATTGGGATTGCATTGAATCTGTAGATGAGTTTGGGTTGAATTGACACCTTAATGACATTTAGCCTTCCTATCCATGAACATGGAGTATTTTTCCATCTTTTAAGATCCCCTTCTATTTCTTTTAGTAGAGTTGTGTAGTTTTCTTTGTATAGGTCTTTTACATCTTTGGTTAAGTTTATTCCTAGGTACTTGATTTTTTTAGTTGCTATTGAAAATGGTATCTTTTTCTTGAGTGTCTCTTCAGTTTGTTCATTTCTGGCATATAGAAACATTACTGACTTATGTGCATTAATCTTGTATCCTGCTACTTTGCTAAATTTGTTTATTAGCTCTAGTATCTGTATCATCGATTTCTCAGGATTTTCCAGATATAAGATCATATCATCTGCAAACAATGACAGTTTTACTTCTTCTTTTCCAATTTGGATGCCTTTTATTTCTTTGTCTTGCCGGATTGCCCTGGGTAGCACTTCCAGCACAATGTTGAATAACAGTGGTGACAGTGGGCATCCTTGTCTTGATCCTGATCTTAGAGGGAAGGCTTTCAATCTCTCACCATTGAATACTATGCTGGCTGTGGGTTTTTCATATATGCTCTTTATCATATTGAGGAAGTTTCCTTCAATTTCTACCTTTTGAAGTGTTTTTATCAAAAAGGGATGTTGGATTTTGTCAAATGCTTTTTCAGCATCTATTGAGATGATCAATTGATTTTTCCCTTTGACTTGTTAATGTGTTGTAATACATTGATTGATTTTCTTATGTTGAACCATCCTTGCATGCCTGGAATAAACCCCACTTGGTCATGGTGTATGATTTTCTTAATGTGTCTTTGGTTTCGATTTGCAAGTATTTTGTTGAGGATTTTTGCATCTATACTCATTAGGGAGATTGGCCGGTAGTTTTCCTTTTTTGTAGCATCTTTGCCTGGTTTTGGTATTAGATTGATGTTAGCTTCATAAAATGAGTTAGGTAGCGTTCCATTTTCTTCAATGTTTTGAAAGAGTTTGAGTAAGATTGGTGTCAGCTCTTTCTGGAAAGTTTGGTAGAATTCCCCTGTGAAGCCATCTGGCCCTGGGCATTTATTTGTGGGAAGATTTTTGATGACTGATTGGATCTCTTTGCTTGTGATGGGTTGGTTGAGGTCTTCTATTTCTTCTCTGGTCAGTCTAGGTTGTTCATATGCTTCCAGGAAATTGTGCATTTACTCTACATTATCCAGTTTGTTGCCATACACTTGTTCATAGTATCCTGTTACAATTTTTTTAATTTCTTCAGGATCTGCAGTTATGTCACCTTTTTCATTCATTATTTTGTTTATATGGGTCTTCTCTCTTTTAGATTTTGTCAGTCTAACTAGGGGCTTGTTAATCTTGTTGATCTTCTCAAAGAACCAACGTTTGATGGTATTTATCTTCTCTATTGTTTTTTTTGTTCTCTATGTCATTTATTTCTTCTTTAATCCTTGTTATTTCTTTTCTTCTACTTGGTTTAGGATTGGTTTGCTGTTCATTTTCTAGCTTCTTCAGTTGCTCCATTAGTTCTTTGATTTTGGCTCTTTCTTCCTTTTTAATATATGCATTTAGTGGTATAAATTTCTCCCTTAGCACTGCTTTTGCTGCATCCCATAGGTTTTGGTATGTTGTGTTCTCATTTTCATTCATCTCTATGTATTTAGCAATTTCTCTTGCTATTTCTTCTTTAACCCACTGATTGTTTAGGAGTGCGTTTTTTAATCTCCAGGTATTTGTGAATTTTGTAAGTCTCTGATGGTTATTGACTTCTAATTGTATTCCATTGTGTTCAGAGAATGTGCTTTGAATAATTTCAATCTTTTTAAATTTATTGAGGCTTGTTTTATGTCCCAGTGTATGATCTATTCTGGAGAAAGTTCCGTGAGCACTAGAAAAGTATGTGTATCCTGGTGATTTGGGATGTAATGTCCTGTAGATGTCTGTTAAATCTAATTCATTTATCAGATTGTTTAGGTTTTCAATTTCCTTATTGGTCTTCTGTCTGGTTGATCTATCTATAGGAGAGAGTGATGTGTTGAAGTCTCCCACAATTATTGTGGAAACATCAATTGCTTCCTTTAGTTTTGCCAGTGTTTCTCTCATGTATTTTGTGGCACCTTGATTGGGTGCATAGACATTTACGATTGTTATTTCTTCTTGCTGAATTGCCCCTTTTATTAGTATGTAGTGGCCTTCTTTGTCTCTCAAAACATCCCTGCATTTGAAGTCTATTTTATCTGAGATTAATATTGCTACACCTGCTTTCTTTTGGCTGTAGCTTGCATGAAATATTTTTTCCATCCTTTCACTTTCAGTTTCTTTGTGTCCCTGTGTCTAAGATGAGTCTCTTGTATGCAACATATTGATGGTTCATTTTTTTTGATCCATTCTGCGAATCTATATCTTTTAATTGGGGAGTTTAATCCATTTACATTCAACGTTAAAACCGTGAAGGCATTTCTTGAATCGGCCATCTTATCCTTTGGTTTATGTTTGCCATATTTTTCCCTCTCTCAATTAATATCCTTTATTGTACCCATACCGAATCTCTTTAGTACTGAACCTTTCTCCAAGTCTCTCTGTCCTGTCTTTGTTTCTCTGTCTGTAGGGCTCCCTTTAGTATCTCCAGTAGGGCAGGTCTCTTGTTAGCAAATTCTCTCAGCATTTCTTTGTCTGTGAAAAATTTAAGCTCTCCCTCAAATTTGAAGGAGAGCTTTGCTGGATAAAGTATTCTTGGCTGGAAATTCCTCTCACTCAGAATTTTAAATATATCGTGCCACTGCCTTCTTGCCTCCATGGTGGCTGCTGAGTAGTCACTACTTAGTCTTATGCTGTTTCCTTTGTATGTGGTGAATTGCTTTTCTCTTGCTGCTTTCAGAACTTGCTCCTTCTCTTCTATGTTTGACAGTGTGATCAGTATATGTCTCGGAGTGGGTTTTTTTGGATTTATTCTATTTGGAGTTTGCTGAGAATTTATGATTTGTGTATTTATGTTGTTTAGAAGATTTGGGAAGTTTTCCCCAACAATTTCTTTGAATACTCTTCCTAGACCTTTGCCATTTTCTTCCCCTTCTGGAACACCAATGAGTCTTATATTCGGACGTTTCATATTATCTATCATATCCCTGAGGTCCATTTCGATTTTTTCAATTTTTTTCCCCATTCTTTCTTTTATGCTTTCATTTTCCATTATGTCATCTTCCAGGTCACTGATTCATTGTTCAACTTCCTCTAGTCTTGTACTATGAGTGTCCAGAATCTTTTTAATTTGGTCAACAGTTTCTTTAATTTCCATAAGATCATCCATTTTTTTATTTAGTCTTGCAATGTCTTCTTTATGCTCTTCTATGGTCTTCTTGATTTCCTTTGTCTCCCGTACTATGGTCTCATTGTTCATCTTTAGTTCTTTGAGTAGCTGCTCTAGGTGCTGTGTCTCTTCTGGTATTTTGATTTGGGTGCTTGGGCTTGGGTTATCCATATCGTCTGGTTTTTTCATATGCTTTATAATTTTCTGTTGTTTTTGGCCTCATGGCATTTGCTGAACTTGATAGGATTCTTTTAGGGTTTGTAGACCTATTGAAGTCCTTATCTCTAATTTATCAGATCTACAGCTTCGTGGAATACACTTTCTCTAACTAACCAGCAGGTGGCGTCCACGAGCCACCTGTTCTCCACAAGTCAGTTCTCCCCTGCTTAGCCTTTTTGGTGAGTGGGGGAGTGAGTCTTGTGGGGCCCAATTGGTGTACCAAGCTTGCGTATGTAGTTGGTGTTGCCTGCCCTGTATATGGGGCGTGTTTCTGGGCAGTCGGGGAGGGGGGTGGCCCTAACAATCAAATCTCCCTGATGATCCTAGAGTTTTAAAGCTGCTGCAAAAGTCTAATCCTTCAGTTCAGTCCTGCCACAGTTTGTCTCTGCCACTGACCCACAAGTCTTTGGTATTGGCGTATGGCTCCTGAGACTTGCAAGTGGGCCCCTCTTCCAGGCCGTGCACCCCGGGTCCTCTGTTGAGGGATGACTGTGCTATGTCACAGGTGAGTGCCGTCCCCCCAGGGCAGTTCTGGGCTGCTGGGCTGTGTAGGGAGGCTCCCAGTCTGCTCAAATGATGGCTGAATGGGGCTTTGTTAATTCACACTGCTCCACCTTCCCAGCTCTGGGACATTCAGCTGAGGTTGCAGGGAAGGCTAATGTCCATGCCCAGTTTTGTAGTGTGTGCCTGTTATTTGAAGCACTTCCGTCACACTGGGTTGTCTGGGGCAGCTCTGGGCTATGGGGCTGGTGATGGGCAGGAGTGTTTCCTGTCCACCAGGATGGTGGCTGTGAGCGGACACCCCCCTTTTCTTGGGAAGTTATGTTGTTTAGTGAATTTTGTCAGCCACTGGATTATTGCCTTTTTTTTTTTTTTTAACAATATAATTTCTTTATTGATAGTTCAACTTCTGCCTCCCCACTTCTTGAAAAGCTATTTTGAAACTTCAGTGTTTCAAACATTTTTAGTCTGGGACCCATTAAGAAGTCTTCCCACATGGTCTAGGCAACCTTTGATGCCGTCATTTTCACCAGCCACGCCACACCCTCCACCCACATTCCACTAAATCTTTGTCCATTTCTAAACTCTTCTCAAAAATGGCAACGGAGAGGAAGAAAACCCCAAACACAGAAGAATGCATACTACACTGAAGAAACTACATCAATGTGTTAGAAGCTCCAGGCAGTAAGGGATCCAGCCTGTTCACACACCTGAGCTTTTGGTGGACTCTGTGTCAAGGCTGGCAACAGTGCTGGAGCGGGAGAGTCCCCCAAGGCTGGAATCTACAGACTTGCTCTTAGTACTGATCTCACTACTTTGGGAACTGCTACTACTGTGTCGTTTTTTACCTTTCCGAAACATTTTTCACCATAGCTTGATCCAAAGAAGCTCCCTATAGAACTGAATGCTATTTTATTGTCTTCTAAAGTTCCACAGACAGCAATCTACACAGATAGCTTCCTTTCTTTCTGACATGATCAACTCCTTTAGGAAAAAAAGATGTACCTCACAGCCGCCGGCCCATCTCTGGAGCCACTTTTGGTTGGGAGCAGAGGGGGACCGCTCTGGCAGCCAGCACCCGGAGCCACTCTTCCAGTTCCAATTCCGGCGCCAGCTTTTCTGCCGGATTATTGCCTTTTGTCTCAGAGCTCTCTTAGTTCTGCTCTTGACTTGACGTGCCCAAATTGCAATTCTTTGAAGCTTTCTGTATTGGGCTTCTTAGAGTAATTGTTTTAGAAAAAGAAAAAAGGATTTAAAAAAAAAAAAAAAAGGGCCCTCCTCACAGATCTAATGGGTTATTGAAATGCTAATAGAGAAAGCAACCAGGGCCATTAAGGAAAGGTCCACAGGGCAGAGAGATCAGCTTTCTTCTGGATTTGCATATGCGCCTCAAGGCCTGAGCTCCACCCTTCCCCTTTCTGTGTTCACCAGAACTCCAAAAATCCTCTGCTTTTATTTTGGAGTTTTTCGCGTTGTTTTTTTTCTATGCCTGTCTCCTCTCTGCTGGGCTGGCTGCTCTCAGTCTCTGGTGTCTGGTCTCAGTCTATCTATGGTTGGAGTTTGAATCAGTAGAATGAGTTTCCAATAAGAGCAGCCACTGCAGTTCTCCCTTCTCCTTCCCGGAGCTGACAGCCCCTCCTCCCCCGGGACTGAGACTGGCAGGGAGGGGCGCGGGTCCCCTGTCCGCAAAAACTTACAGATTTCGCTGATCTCAGCAGTTCCACGTTTTCATGACTGTTATATGAAGTATGCCCAAAGACAGATTGCTCTGTGGTGTCCAGTCCACGCAGTTCCTGGCTTTTTACCTACTTTCCTGGAGGAGTAACTAAAACTTACAGCTCACCAGTCTGCCATCTTGCCCCGCCTCCCACACCCAGTTTTGTGGTGTGTGCCTGTTATTTTTTTTTATCATCATTTTATTGAGATATATTCACATACCATGCAGTCATACAAAACAAATCGTACTTTCGATTGTTTACAGTACCATTACATAGTTGTACATTCATCACTCAAATCAATCCCTGTCACCTTCATTAGCACACACACAAAAATAACAAGAATAATAATTAGAGTGAAAAAGAGCAATTGAAGTAAAAAAGAACACTGGGTACCTTTGTCTGTTTGTTTACTTCCCTATTTTTCTACACATCCATCCATAAACTAGACAAAGTGGAGTGTGGTCCTTATGGTTTTCCCAATCCCATTGTCACCCCTCATAAGCTACATTTTTATACAACTGTCTTCGAGATTCATGGGTTCTGGGTTGTAGTTTGATAGATTCAGGTATCCACCACCAGCTATCCCAATTCTTTAGAACCTAAAAAGGGTTGTCTAAAGTGTGCGTAAGAGTGCCCACCAGAGTGACCTCTCGGATCGTTTTGGAATCTCTCTGCCACTGAAGCTTATTTCATTTCCTTTCACATCCGTCTTTTGGTCAAGAAGATGTTCTCCGTCCCACGATGCTGGGTCTACGTTTTTCCCCGGGAGTCATATTCCACGTTGCCAGGGAGATTCAGTCCCCTGGGTGTCTGATCCCACGTAGGGGGGAGGGCAGTGATTTCACCTTTCAACTTGGCTTAGCCAGAGAGAGAGGGCCACCTCTGAGCAACAAAGAGGCATTCAGGAGGAGACTCTTAGGCACAAATATAGGGAAGCCTAGCCTCTCCTTTGCAGCAACCGTCTTCCCAAGGGTTATGGTAGAGGGCTCAACCCATCAAACCACCAGTCCCCTATGTCTGTGGTCATGTTAGCAACCATGGAGGTGGGGTAGGCGAATACCCCTGCATTCTCCACAGGCTCCTCAAGGGGGCACTACATCCTTTTTTTCCTTGTTTCTCTTTTTTTTTTTTACTTTCCCTTCTTTTTTAAATCAACTGTATGAAAAAAAAAGTTAAAAAGAAAACAAACATACAATAAAAGAACTTTTCAGAGACCATAAGAAGGGAGTAAGAAAAAGACAACTAACATAAGATAACTGCTTAACTTCCAACATGTTCCTACTTTACCCCAAGAAAGTTACATAATATAGCAACATTTCTGTGAACTTGTTCCTACTATATCCATCAGAAATTAACAGACCATAGTCATTTCTGGGCATCCCCAGAACATTAAATAGCTTATCTGTTCTTCTTGGATTATTGTTCCTCCTTCCTTAATTGCTCTCTACTGCTAGTTCCCCTACATTCTACATTATAAACCATTTGTTTTACATTTTTCAAAATTGACATTAGTGGTAGCATATAATATTTCTCTTTTTGTGCCTGGCTTATTTCGCTCAGCATTATGTCTTCAAGGTTCATCCATGTTGTCATATGTTTCACGAGATCGTTCCTTCTTACTGCCGCGTAGTACTCCATCGTGTGTATATACCACATTTTATTTATCCACTCATCTTTTGAAGGACATTTGGGTTGTTTCCATTTCTTGGCAATTGGGAATAATGCTGCTATGAACATTGGCGTGCAGATATCTGTTCGTGTCACTGCTTTCCGATCTTCCGGGTATATACCGAGAAGTGCAATCGCTGGATCAAATGGTAGCTCTATATCTAGATTTCTAAGGAACTGCCAGACTGACTTCCAGAGTGGCTGAACCATTATACAGTCCCACCAACAATGAATAAGAGTTCCAATTTCTCCACATCCCCTCCAGCATTTGTAGTTTCCTGTTTGTTTAATGGCAGCCATTCTAACCGGTGTTAGATGGTATCTCATTGTGGTCTTAATTTGCATCTCTAATAGCTAGTGAAGCTGAACATTTTTTCATGTGTTTCTTGGCCATTTGTATTTCCTCTTCATAGAACTGTCTTTTCATATCTTTTGCCCATTTTATAATTGGGCTGTCTGTACTACTGTCATTGAGTTGTAGGATTTCTTTGTATATGCAAGATATCAGTCTTTTGTCAGATACATGGTTTCCAAAAATTTTTTCCCATTGAGTTGGCTGCCTCTTTACCTTTTTGAGAAATTCCTTTGAGGTGCAGAAACTTCTAAGCTTGAGGAGTTCCCATTTATCTATTTTCTCTTTTGTTGTTTGTGCTTTGGGTGTAAAGTCTAGGAAGTGGCCGCCTAATACAAGGTCTTGAAGATGTTTTCCTACATTATCTTCTAGGAGTTTTATGGTACTTTCTTTTATATTGAGATCTTTGGTCCATTTTGAGTTAATTTTTGTGTAGGGGGTGAGGTAGGGGTCCTCTTTCATTCTTTTGGTTATGGATATCCAACTCTCCCAGCCCCATTTGTTGAAAAGACCATTATGGCTCAGTTAAGTGACTTTTGGGGCCTTATGAAAGATCAGTCGGCCATAGATCTGAGCGTCTCTCTCCGAATTCTCAATTCGATTCCATTGATCTATATGTCTATCTTGGTGCCAGTACCATGCTGTTTTGGCAACTGTGGCTTTATAATAAGCTTCAAAGTCAGGGAATGTAAGTCCTCCCACTTCGTTTTTCTTTTTTAGAGTGTCTTTAGCAATTCAAGGCATCTTCCCTTTCCAGATAAATTTGATAACTAGCTTTTCCAAGTCTGCAAAGTAGGTTGTTGGAATTTTGATTGGGATTGCATTGAATCTGTAGATGAGTTTGGGTAGAATTGACATCTTAATGAGATTTAGTATTCCTATACATGAACATGGAATATTTTTCCATCTTTTAAGGTCCCCTTCTATTTCTTTTAGTAGAGTTATGTAGTTTTCTTTGTGTAGATGTTTTACATCTCTGATTAAGTTTATTCTTAGGTACTTGATTTTTTTAGTTGCTATTGAAATTGGCATCATTTTCTTGAGTGACTCTTCACTTCAGTCATTTCTATTGTTTAGAAACATTACTGACTTATTTGCATTAATAGTCTATCCTGCTATTTTGCTAAATTTGTTCATTAGCTCTAGTAGCTGTGTCATTGTTTTCTCAGGGTTTTCCCGATATAAATCATATATTTTGAAAATAATGACTGTTTTACTTCTTCCTTTTCAATTTGGATGCCTTTTATTTCTTTGTCTTGCTGGATTGCCCTGGAGAGCACTTCTAGCTCAATGTTGAATAGCAGTCGTGACAGCGGGCATCCTTGTCTCATTCCTGATCATAGAGGGAAGGCTTTCAGTCTCTCACCATTGAGAACTATGCTGTCTGTGGGTTTTTCATATATGCTCTTTTTCTTATTGAGGAAATTTCCTTGAAGTGCTATCTTTTGAAGTTTTTTTACGAAGAAGGGATGTAGATATTGTCAAATTGATATGATCATTTGATTTTTCTCTTTTGGTTTGCTTATGTGCTGTAAAACATTGGTTCATTTTCTTATGTGGAACCATCGTTGCATGCCTGGAATGAACTCCATTTGGTCATAATACGATTTTTTCTAATGTGTCTTTGGAATCAATTTGCAAGTATTTGAGAATGTTTGCATCTATATTCATTAGGGCAATTGGCCTGTAGCTTTCCTTTCTTGTAGCATCTTTGCCTGATTTTGGTATGAGAGTGATGTTACCTTCATAAATGTGTTAGGTAGTGTTCCATTTTCTTCAATGTTTTCAAAGAGTTCAAGTAAGTTTGGTGTCAATTCTTTTTGGAATGTTTGGAAGAATTCCTCTGTGAAGCCATCTGGCCCTGGGCATTTATTTGTGGGAAGTTTTTTGATGAGTGATTGGATTTCTTTGCTTGTGATTGGTTGGTTGTGGTCTTCTATTTCTTCTCTGGTCAGTTTAGGTTGTTCATATCCTTTGAGGAAATTGTCCATTTCCTCTACATTATCCAGTTTCTTGGCATAAAGTTGTTCATCATACCCTTTTATGATTTTTAGAATTTCTTTGGAATCTGTAGTAATGTCGACTCTCTCATTCATTATTTTATTTATTTGGGTCTTCTGTCTTTTTGATTTTATCAGCCTAACTAGGGGTTTTCAATCTTGTTGATCTTCTCAAAGAACAAACTTTAAATGTCATTTGTCTCTCTATTATTTTTTTGTTCTCTATGTCATTTAATTCTGCTTTAATCCTTGTTATTTCTTTCCTTCTACTTGGTTTAGGATTAGTTTCCTTTTCATTTTCTAGTTTCTTCAGTTGCTCCATTAGTTCTTGGATTATAGCTCTTCCTTCCTTTTTAATGTATGCATTTAGTGCTATAAATTTGCTCTTCAGTACCACTTTTGCTGCATCCCATAGGTTTTGGTATGTTGTGTTCTTGTTTTCATTTTTCTCTATATATTTAGCAATTTCTCTTGGTATTTCTTTTTTAACCTACTGACTGTTTAGGAGTGCATTGTTTAACATCCAGCTATTTGTGAATTTTCTAAATCTCTGATGGTTATTGACTTCTAATTGTATTCCATTATGATCAAAGAATGTGCTTCGAATAATTTCATTTTTTAAAAATTTATTGAGGCTTGTTTTATGTCCCAGCATATGATCTGTTCTGGAGAAAGTTCCATGAGCACTATAGAAAAATGCATATCCTGGTGATTTGGGATGTAATGCTCTGTATATGCCTGTTAATTCAAATTCATTTATCAGACTGTTTAGATTTTCACTTTCCTTATCAGTCTTCTGTCTGGTTGGTCTATCTATAGGAGAGAGTGATGAGTTGAAGTCTCCCACAATTATTGTGGAAACATCAATTACTTCCTTTAGTTTTGCCAATGATTGTCTCATGTATTTTGCAGCAACTTGATTGGGTGCACAAACATTTATGATTGTTATTTCTTCTTGCTGAATTGTCCCTTTTATTAGTATGTAGTAACCTTCTTTGTCTCTCATAACATCCTTGCATTTAAAGTCTATTTTATCTGAGATTAATATTGCCACTCCTGCTTTCTTTTGGCTATAGCTTGCATGAAATACTTTTTTCCATCTTTTCACTTTCAATTTCCTTGTGTCCCTGTGTCTAAGATGAGTCTCTTGTATGCAACATATTGATGGTTCATATTTTTTTGATCCATTCTGTGAATCTATATCTTTTAATTGGGGAGTTTAATCCATTAACTTTCAATGTTACTACTGTGAAGGCATTTCTTGAATCAGCCATCCTATCCTTTGGCTTATGTTTGTCAGATATACTTCCTCCCCCTCTCTCTTAATGTCCTTTAACATACCCATACTGAATCTCTTTCATACTGAACCTTTGTCCATATCCCTCTCTCCTTTCTTTGTTTCTCTGTCTGTAGGGCTCCCTTTAGTATCTCAAGTAGGGCAGGTCTCTTATTAGCAAATTTTCTCAGCATTTGTTTGTGAAAAATTCAAGCTGTCCCTCAAATTTGAAGGAGAGCTTTGCTGCTTAAAGTATCCTTGGTTGACAATTTTTCTCTTACAGAATTTTAAATATGTCATGCCACTGCCGTTTTGCCTCTGTGGTGGACACTGAGTAGTCACCACTTAGCCTTATGTTGTTTCGATTGTAAGTGGTGAATTGCTTGTCTCTTGCTGCTTTCAGAACTTGCTCCTTCTCTTCAGTATTTGACAATCCAATCAGAATATGTCTCAGAGTGGGTTTATTTGGATTTATTCTATTTGGAGTTTGCTGGGCATTGATGATTTGCATATTTATGTAGTGTAGAAGGTTTGGGAAGTTTTCCCCAACAATTTCTTTGAATACTCTTCCTAGACCTTTACCCTTTTCTTCCCCTTTTGGAACAGCAATGATTCTTATATTTGGATGTTTTATATTGTCCATGATATCCCTGAGGTCCATGTCAATTTTTCTTTTTATTTTTCCCCATTCTTTTTTTGTCCTTTCACTCTTTTTTCTGTCTTTTTGAGGTTGCTGGGTCATTGTTGTTAGCTTCCTCTAATGTAGTACTGTGAATATCCAGAATCTTTTTAATTTGGTCAACAGTTTCTTTTATTTCCATAAGATCATCTATTTTTAAATTTACTCTTGCAATTTCTTCATTATGCTCTTCTAGGGTCTTCATGTCCTTTACATCCTGTGCCATGCTCTTCTTCATGTCCTTTATATCCTGTGCCATGCTCTCCTTGTTTGGCTTTAGTTCTTTGATTAATTGCTCCAAGTACTGTGTCTTCTCTGATCTTTTGATTTTGGTGTTTGGGTTTGAGTTTTCCATATCCTCTGGTTTCTCCATATGCTTTAAAATGTTCTGTTGTTTTTGGCCTCTTTGCATTTGCTTAATTTGATAGGGTTCTTTTAAGATATGTAGGCTTATTAGAAAAAGTATCTCTAATTTGTCAGATCTACAGCTTGCTGTGGTACGGTTTTGCTAACTAACCAGCAGGTGGCATCTGGGAGCCCCCTATTCCCCTCAATCCAGTTCTCCCCAACTTTGCCTTTGTGGTGAATGGAGGCCTGAATCTTGTGGGGGTTCAATTGGTGCAGAGAGTTTCTGTGTGTAGTTGGTGGTGCCCACCCTGAATACAGGGGGTATGTCTGAGCAGTTAGGAAGGTAGGCCAGCTTTAATAGTGAAACCTCCCAGGTTTTCCAGGAGATTTAAAGCTGTTGCAGGAGTTTAAACCTTCAGTTCAGACTCACCACAGTTTGTCTCTGCTGCTGACCCATAAGTCCTTGGTATTGGTTTATTGTTCTTGGGACTTGTGTATGTGTTTTTCTTCCAAGCTGTGCCCCCCTTGGCTCTCTGCTGAGGGAAGAGTGTGCTACACCACAGGTGAGTGCCTTCCCTCAAGGAAATTTCTGGGCTGTAGGGCCATGTAGCAGTGTTCCCAGCCTGCTGAAAAGATGATTGAATGGGACATGTTAATTTCCCCCTTTTTACCATGCTCCTCCTCCCCAGCTCTAGGACAATTATCTGTGAGTGTGTGAAAGGCTATTGTCCACACCAGATATTGGGGCATGTGTATGTGTTGCTGGAAATGCTACCCACCATGCTGAGTTGTGCAGCACAGCTCTGGGCTGTGGTGCTGGGCACCTGGCAGGAGTGTACCCAGCCCACCGGGAAGTTGGTTGTATGGGGAGTAGTTATTTTCTCCTTTTTTGCTAACCTCTGCCTTCCTAGCTCTGAGACAATTAGTTGCATATGTGTGAGAGGCTATCATCCACACAGGTATTGGGACATGTGTATGTGTTGCTGGACACACTTCCTGCCATGCTGGGTTGTGTGGCACAGCTCTAGGATGTGGTGCTGGGCACTGGGCAGGAGCATTTCCAACCCACTGGGAAGATGGCTTTATGTGGCATGGTTGTTTTCCCCCCTTTCACTGACCTCCACTTTCCTAGCTCTGAAACAATTAGCTGCAAGTGGGCAAAAGGCTATTGTCAAAGCCAGCTATTGAGATGTGTGTGAGTGTTGCTGGAAACACTTCCTGCCTTGCTGGGTTGTGAGTCACAGCCTGGGCTGCAGTGCCAGGTGCCAGGCAGGAGCATTCCCAGCACAGCAGGAAGATGGCTGTATGGGGTGTGGTTACTTCCCCTTTTTTGCTGACCTTTGCATTCCTAGCTCTGAGACTGTTAGCTGTGGGTGTACAGAGGCTATCATCCATGCCGGATATTGAGGTGTGCCAACAGGTTGTGGGGAAGTAGCTCCCACCATGCTTCCCTGTGCAGCTCTTGCTGCCAGATCCACAGCCACTTTTGGTTGACTCCAAATGCCAACCCCCAGTTTTCCCAGACCACAGCATGGTCACCACTTCTCCAGCAGTCTCACTCACTCATTTCACAGCACAGGCTCCCTGTTTCACCAAGTGCAGGGTCCCTGTAGATCTAGCAGACTTTGTCCAGGTTGTAACTCACTGGAACAGGTGCTCTAATCACTTTCTGTCTTTTACCTAGTATTTTTCATGGAGATGATTTTTTGCCCGGTCTCTCCTAATCTGCCATCTTCCACCCTCTGCATCCATTGCTTTTAAAGGTACATTTCCCTAAATCATATTATTTAGTATGAGTCCCAATTCATGTAAGTTTATAGAATTTTTTTCCATTCCATCCCCCCAAATGGATATTCATTCTTTACTTAATTTTTATTGAGATATATTCATATACAATACAATCATCCATGGTGTGCAATCAGCTGTTCACAGTACCATCATATAGTTGTTCATTCATCACCTCAATCTATTTTTGAACATTTTACTTACACCAGAAAGAATAAAAATAAGAATAAAAAGTAAAAGAAAAAGAACACCCAAATCATCCCCCCCCCCAATCCCAACCTATTTTTCATTTAATTTTCTCCCCATTTTTCTACTAATCCATCCATACACTGGATAAAGGGGAGTGTGATCCACAAGGTTTTCACAATCACACTGTCACCCCATGTAAGCTACATAGTTATACAATCATCTTCAAGAATCAAAGCTAAAAGGCTACAGTTTGGTAGTTTCAGGTATTTACTTCTAGCTATACCAATACACTAAAATCTAAAAAGGGATATGTATATAGTGCATAAGAATGCCCACCAGATTGACATCTCAACTCCATTTGAAATCTCTCAGCCACTGAAATTTTATTTTGTTTCATTTTGCTTCTGCCTTTTTGTCAAGAAGATGTTCTCAATCCATGATGCCTGGTACAAGTTCATCCCCAGGAGTCGTATCCTGCCTTGCCAGGGAGATTTACAATCCTGGGAGTTAGGTCCCATTTGGAGGGAGGGCAGTGAGTTCACCTGTTGAGTTGGCTTAGCTAGAAAGATAGGGCCACATCTGAGCAACAGAGAGGTACTCTGGGGGACACTGTTAGGCACAATTATAAGTATGCTTAGCCTCTCCTTTGCAGTAACAAACTTTCTAAGAGGAAGCCCTGAGATAGAAGACTTGGCATACCAAACCATCAGTCCTCAATGTTTGTTAGAACATTAGCAACAACTCAGGTGAGGAATTCCATTTTCACATTTTCCCCTAACTCCTCAGGGGGTCCCTGTATATATATTTTTATTCTCTGACAAAATTACTTTGGGATTTATCACTATTTCACACTAACCTGCACAAACCTAACAGATCTCACTTCCTATTCAAAGTTCCATGTAATAATTGTGTTTGAATAAACTGACAGTACAAGTTAAATTATTTAGTGTACTACAGAAAATACAGATCCTGCACTAGATAAACACCCCTTCTCTTGGTCTCACACGGTAGTTAAAGTTTTAAAACACAGCAAATTTTGTACTATCACTTTGGCCTGATTTGCCTTGGTCCTAACCAAATCTGCTCCACTCATATCTCTAATTGGAGTCTGGTCTCTTTTTCAGCTTTTTAAACAGTTGCTGTGTGTGCTAATACTGTCATTCATAGCTTCTGAGCTCTAGCTCTGAGTTTCAGGTATCATACAGATACCCAGAGTTCCAGAGACTGGCAAGGTTATACACAAAAGGATCAGCATCTCAGAATTTGGAGATAACCATTACAATTCAGGAATAGGTGTGACTGCTGTAAGAGCCTATACTCTAGGAAGCATTACAGTAAGCATTCCTCTAATAAGCTGTGCTCTAAGATTCAATTCTGTGTTTACACATTGTAATTAGTCCATGTTGGTGAGACATTATAATGTTTACCTTTTCATTTCTGGCATACTTCACTCAAAATGCTGTCTATAGTGTCCATTCACCTTTTTGCATGTCTCACAGCTTCACTCCTCACAGTTGCTCAATATTCTATTGTGTGCAGACACCACAGCTCATCATTTTGTTCATCAGTCAATGTACACTTAGGCCACCTCCACCCACTGCAAACCATGAATACTGCCTCCACAAAAACCATTGTGCAAATGTCTATTCATGTCCCTGCTTTCAGATCTTCTAAGTATATACACCATAATGGGGTTGCAGAACCTTATAGTATCCACATACTTATTTTCTTGTGGAACTACCACACTGTCCTGCAGATAGGCTACACCATTCTACCTCCCCACCAACAGTCAATAGATCCATCCCTCTCTCCATGTTTTCTCAGCACTGTTACCCCATCTATATTTTCCTACATTTTATAGAGATGTATTTACATTCCATACATTTATACACACTGTACAATCAATTGTTCATTGTGTCATTACATAGTTGTGCATTTATCACCATAGCCAGTACTTGAACATATTGATTACTATGAAAAAAATTTTAAAGAATAAAAAAATATAGTAAAAAGAAAAATAAACTGTCCACAATACATTATAATAGTAAGATCAGACAACACCACTACTAGGAATCCCATATCCATTCCTTATATCCCCCTCTAATACACATTTAACTTTGGTGTATTGCCTTTATTTCATTTAATGGAAGCATATTACAATGTTACTGTTGACAATAGACTCCAGTTTGCTTTTATTACATTTTTCCTCAGCACCATCCCTTTTTCAACACTTTGCGTGGTTGACATTCATTTGTTCTCCCACATGTGAAAACATTTTTATATTTGTACATTTAGTCAGAATCATTGACCACTGTAGTGTTTGCTAAGTTATAGAGTCCCAGTCTTTATCATCTATCTTTACCTCTGGTGTCCTACATGCCCCTAGCCCTGCTCTTTCAGCTTTACTCACAGACATCTGTGTTCAGTGTACTTACAATATTGTGCTACCATCACACAGTATTATGCTATCTATTTCTGGAACTATACAATCAACCCTGTTGAACATTCTGTAGCCCTTCAGTATCAAATGTCTGATCTCTACCCACTTTCTATCTCCTGTGTTATCAGCTTTTAACTCTCAAAGTTTGCTCATTAATGTTAGTTCATATTAGTGAGACCATACAGTATTTGTCCTTTTCTTTCTGTCTAACTTTGGTCAACATAATGTCCTCAAGGTTCATCCCTGTTATTATATGTCCTGTGACTTTGTTCTGTCTTACAGCTGTGTAATATTCCTTCATGTGTATATACCAGTTTGTTTATCCACTCATCTGTTAATGGACATTTGGGCTGTTTCCTTCTCTTGGCCATAATAAGGCCACTAAAAACATTGGTTTACAAATGTCCACTTGTGTCTTAACTTTCAGTTCCTCTGAGTATATATGTAGTAATGAAATAGCTGGGTCATATGGCAAATCTATGCTTAGCTTCCTGAGGAACTGCCATATTGCCTTCCAGAGTGGCTGCAGCATTCTACATTCTGACCAGCAGTGAATAATTGTGACTCTTTCTCCACATCCTCTCCAGCACTTGTAATTTTCTGGTTTTTTTTTTGATAATGGCCATTCTGGTAGGTGTGCAATGATATCTCACTGTGGTCTTCATTTTCATCTCCTTAATAGTGAAGATGAACCTTATTTTATGTGTTTTTGACCCATTTGTATTTCCTCTTTGGAGAAATGTGTTTTCATATCTTTTGCCTATTTTATGATTGGGCTTAGTACTATTGTCATTGAGTTGTTGTATTTCTTCATATATGCAAGATATCAGTTTCTTATCAGATACATAGTTTCCAAATATTTTCTCCCATTGTGTCAGCTGCCTCTTCAACTTTTTGACAAATTCCTTTGAAGTACATTAGCTTTTTGTTGTTGTCATTGAGCTGTAGCAGTTTAATTTATTATGGATGAATTAAAAACTTAGTAGATATAACATTTTCAACAATTTTTCCCACTCTGTAGTTTCTTTTCACTTTCTTCATAATGTCCTTTCATACACAAATATTTTTAATTTTTATGAAGTCAATGTTTTCAGTTTTTGGTTTGTTCCTTCTGCTTTTAGTTTCATATTTAAAAATCATTTGTAAATATAAGATTGTGACGTTATCCTCTATGATTTCTTCTAAGAGATTTTAATGTTTTAGCTCTGATAATCAGGCTATTGGTGCTTTTTTGAGTTGACTTTTGTATATCACTTGAGGTAGGGGCTCAGCTTCTTTTTTTTTTTTTTTTACATGTGGTTCTCTTTAATTCACTTTCCATCTTTCATTAAAAACAAACAACAGTGGGACCCATCATTGCAGTATTATTATAGGAGGGGGAGAGAATTCCTGGCCCACAGATGAGTCAGTCATGACCATAAGGAAGGTTTCTGCAAATAGCTGTGTGCTTCTCTCCCTGTCTTCCCTTGCCTTCCTCCTTCTCCTTCCTCCCTTCTGCCATCTTTGCATTCATACATTCATGCAACGTGTATTCAGTCCACTGTTGGCCAGGAAGGGTGATTTGCACCCAGGCACAGGACTGGGCGGAGGGGCTGTGCTCCTTGAGGCTCTGTGTGTGTCTCTGGCCTTTCAGCAACTTAGAAAGGGCCAAGAGGAATGATTTTCTTATCAGAGTCACATTCCACCCCAAGCACCAGGTTACTGGAATAAGGATTCAGCTTCTTTTTTGCATGAGAACTTCCATTTTTCCCAGTAGCAGTTCCTGAAGAAACTAATCTTTGCATATTTAAGGAGAAACAGATATTCTGAGTAGGCCTATAACTATTCAAGAAATTGAGTCAGCAGTTAAGAATCTTCCATAACAGAGAACATCTGAGTCTAAACCCCTCCACTGGAAAACAGACAGAAGAGAGAACCAAACTCCTTGTCCATTGTGATATTTGGATGCATTAATGGAAACAAACATCAGCTTAGAGTCAGAAGTTGATACAGCAGATGGTCTGATTGTATACAGGAAGGGGATGTCTCCTAGCAGGGAGCACTTAGCTTGGAGGACTTGGCTATCAGGACACTGATTCTGTTTCCAGCCAGCTCAGTAGTTTTGTGGTTAAAAGAAAGTCTAAATCAAGGCTGTGTTTTCTCTCTGAAGAGTGTAGAATTCTGGGGCTGATTGCTGGTGATCTTTGGTCTTTGGCTTGTCACATGGCAAGGCACAAGGCAGCATCTCCTCTTCTCTCCCTTCTGTTCCATGTTCTCTTGATGTAGCTTCTTGCTTCCTTTGGCATTTCTCTTTCTCATTCTGAATTTAATTTCACTTATAATTATATTGTCCATAATGTGAGTGTTTCCTCATCCCATCAGCTGATAGTCTTAAGAACAAAACCCGAGGTTTCTGTTCATGTAAACATTAAATGTTACAGAAGAACTGGCATCAGAATTGGATGCTAGAAATATGTAAGTGCTTCCTTCAGTCAGTTTTAATCTTATCAGGTGAAGTTTACTTACATATCTGATACTACTCTTATTCTCAGATTTGGGATATTCCTCCTATTCATCAGTGGAGGGTCTGTTCATATATATTCACTGCTGTTGTTCAGGTTTGGGGTAAGCCTCATATTCAACAATTAAATATAAATTTTCTCTATCATTTACAACTGTTGTAGTATTCATCATGGGAAAGATATTAATGAATATTTTATCAGACTGTTTTCTCTTATCCACATTGACAGCACAAGTCTAATCCTGTCTTTCACTGTGCACATGACAGCAAATTCTTCTTCTTCCATAAGCAGATACCTTTCTTTGGACACAGAGACAACTTTTGATGGCAATAGGGTGAGAAGTCATGAAGAGATCATGATGGCTCTCTCAGGCTGGGTGGGCATCACATTCACAGGGAGGTTGACCACACCAGTACATAAGCTTTTGAGGTTGAGGAGTTCCCATTAATTGATTTTTTTTCTTTTGCTGCTCATGCTTTGGGTGTAAGGTCTAAGAAACTACTTCCTAATACTATGTCTTGCAGATGTTTCCCTACGATGTCCTCTAGGAGTTTTATGGTACTCTTATATTGAGGTGTTTGATCAAATTAGAGTTAATTTTTCTATAGGGTGTGAGGTAGGGGTCTTCTTTCATTCTTTTGGATGTGAATGTCTAGTTCTCCCAGCCCCCTTTGGTGAAGAGACTGTTCTGTCCCAGTTCAGTGGATTTGGGGGCCTTATCAAAACACAGTTGATCTTTTCAGCAGGCTGGGAACACCCCTACATGCCCTGTGGCCCAGAACTTCACTTGGGAGATGGCATTCACCTGTGACAGCACAGCCTTCTCTCAGCAGAGGCACTATAAGGGCACATCTTGGAAGAGGAACCATTCATAAGTCCCAGAGACCATATGCCAATACCAAGTACTTGTGAGACAGTGGCAGAGACAAACTGTGGTGAGACTAAACTGAAGGGTAAGACTATTGCAACAGCTTTAAATCTGCAAGATCACCTGGGAGATTTGATTATTAAAGCCACCATCCCTCCCTAACCACTCAGACACATGCTCCATAATCAGGGTGGACAGCACCAACTACACATGAAAACTTGGTGCACCAATTGGACCCCCACAAGACTCAGGCCCCCAAACACCACAAAGACAAAGCTGCAGAGAACTGGCTTGAGGGGAATAGTTGGTTTGCAGATGCCAGCTGCTGGTTAGTTAGAGAAAGTATACTCCACTAAGCTGTAGATCTGACAAATTAGAGATAAGTGTTTGAATCAGTCTACATATCTTAAAAGAACCCTATCAAGTTAAGCAAAGGCCAAGAGGCCAAAAACAAAATAAAATTTTAAAGCATATGAAAAAATCAGAGGATATGTATAACTCAAACCCAAACACTCAAATCAAAAGATCAGTGGAGAAACAGTACTTGAAGCAATTAATCAAAGAACTAAAGACAAACAACAAGAGCAGGGCACAGGATATAAACGATATGAAGAAGACCCTTGAAGAGCATAAAGAAGAAATTGTAAGAGTAAATAAAAAAATAGATGATCTTATGGAAATAGAAGAAATTGACCAAATTAAAAAGATTCTGGATACTCAAAATACAAGAATAGAGGAAGATGAACAGTGAATCAGTAATCTTGAGGATGAAAGAACAAAACAAAGAATGGGGAAAAATAGAAAAAATTGAAATGGAACTCAGGGATATGATAGATAATATAAAACTTCCAAATACAACAGTCATTGGTGTTCCAGAAGGGGAATAGAAGGGTAAAGTGGTATGAAGATTATTCAAAGAAATTGTTAGGGAAAACTTCCCAAACCTTCTAAACAACATAAATACACAAATCATAAATGCCCAGTGAACTCCAAATAGAATAAATCCAAATAAACACACTCTGAGACATATTCTGATCACACTGTCAAACACGGAAGAGAAGGAGCAAGTTCTGAAAGCAGCAAGAGAAAAGCAATTCACCACTTAAAAAGGAAACAGCATAAGACTAAGCAGTGACTACTCAGTGGGGACCATGGAGGTGAGAAGGTAGTGGCATGACATATTTAAAATTTTGAGAAAGAAAAATTGCCAACCAAGAATTCTTTATCCAGCAAAGCTCTCACTCAAATTTGAGGGAGAGCTTAAATTTTTCACAGACAAACAAATGCTGAGAGAATTTGCTAACAAGAGACTTCCCCTACTGGAGATACTAAAGGGCACCCTACAGACAGAGAATCAAGAAAGGAGAGGGAGATATGGAGAAAGGTTCAGTACTCAAGAGATTCAGTATGGGTACATTAAAGGACATTAAGAGAGAGAGGGAAAAATATAACTGGCAAACATACACCAAAGGATAGGATGGCTGTTTCAAAAATGCCTTCACAGTAATAACATTGGAAGTAAATGGATTAAACTCCCCAATAAAAGATATTGATTGGCAGAATGGATCAAAAAATATGAATCATCAATATATTGCATACAAGAGACTCATCTTAGACACAGGACAGAAAGAATTTGAAAGTGAAAGGATGGAAAGAATTATTTCATGCAAGCAACAGCCAAAAGAAAGTAGGAGTAGTAATATTAATCTCAGATAAAATAGACTTTAAATGCAAGGATGTTATCAGAGACAAAGAAGGCCACTAAATACTAATGAAAGGGGAATTCAACAAGAAGAAATAATCATAAATGTTTCTGCACCCAATCATGGTGCCACAAAATACATGAGACAAACACTGGCAAAATTGTTGAAGCAATTGGTGTTTCCACTGTAATTGTAGGAGATTTAAACACATCACTCTCTCCTATAGATAGATCAACCAGCCAGAAGACCAATAAGGAAATTGAAAACCTAAACACTCTGATAAATGAACTTTGTTTACCAGACATGTAGAACATTTCATCCCAAATCACCATTATACACATTCTTGTCTAGTGCTCATGGAACTTTCTCCAGAATAGACCATATACTGGGGCATAAAACTAGCCTCAATAAATTTAAAAAAGTTGAATTATTCAAAGCACATTCTCTGACCACAATGGAATACAATTAGAAGTGAATAACCATCAGAGAATCAGAAAATTCACAAATACCTTGGGGTTAAACAACACACTCCTAAACAATCAGTGGTTTAAAGAAGAAATAGCAGGACAATTTGCTAAATACATAGAGATGAATGAAAATGAGAACATAACTCATCAAAACCTATGAGATGCAGCAAAAGGGGTACTGAGGGGGAAATCTGTAGCACTACAAGCATACCTCAAAGAGGAAGAAAGAGTTAAAATCAAAGAACAAATGGAGCAACTGAAGAAGCTAAAGAATGAACAGGAAACCAATCCTAAACCAAGTACAAGAAAAGAAATAACAAGGATTAAAGCAGAAATAAATGACATCAAGAATAAAGAAACAATAGAGAGAATAAATAACACCAAAAGTTGGCTCTTTGAGAAGATCAACAAGATTGACAAGCCCCTAGCTAGACTGACAAAATCAAAAGAAAGAAGACCCATATGAACAAAATAATGAATGAAGAAGGTGACATAACTGCAGATCCCAAAGAAATTAAAAATATTATAAGAGTGGACTATGAACAACTCTATGCCAGAAAACTGGATAATGTAGAGGAAATGGACAATTTCCTGGAAACATATAAACCACCTAGACTGACCAGAGAAGAAACAGAAGACCTCAACCAACCCATCACAAGCAAAGAGATCCAATCAGTCATCAAAAATCTTCCCACAAATAAATGCCCAGGGCCAAATGGCTTCACAGGGGAATTCTACCAAACTTTCCAGAAAGAACTGACACTAATCTTACTGAAACTCTTTCAAAACATTGAAGAAAATGGAACACTACCTAACTCATTTTATGAAGCTAGCATCAATCTAATACCAAAACCAGGCAAAGATGCTACAAAAAAGGAAAACTACTGGCCAATCTCCCTAATGAATATAGATGCAAAAATCCTCAACAAAATACTTGCAAATCGAATCCAAAGACACATTAAAAAAATCATACACCATGACCAAGTGGGGTTCATTCCAGGCATGCAAGGATGGTTCAACATAAGAAAATCAATCAATGTATTACAACACATTAACAAGTCAAAAGGGAAAAATCAATTGATCATCTCAATAGATGCTGAAAAAGCATTTGACAAAATCCAACATCCCTTTTTGATAAAAACACTTCAAAAGGTAGGAATTGAAGGAAACTTCCTCAACATGATAAAGAGCATATATGAAAAACCCACAGCCAGCATAGCACTCAATGGTGAGAGACTGAAAGCCTTCCCTCTAAGATCAGGAACAAGACAAGGATGCCTGCTGTCACCACTGTTATTCAACATTGTGCTGGAAGTGCTAGCCAGGGCAATCTGGCAAGACAAAGAAATAAAAGGCATCCAAATTGGAAAGGAAGATATAAAACTGTCATTATTTGCAGATGATATGATCTTATATCTGGAAAACCCTGGGAAATCAATTACATAACTACTAGAACTAGTAAACAAATTTAGTAAAGTAGTGGGATCCAAAATTAATGCACATCAGTAATGTTTCTATATGCTAGAAATGAACAAAGTGAAGAGACACTCAAGGAAAAGATACATTCTCAACAGCAACTAAAAAAATTAAGTTCCTAGGAATAAACTTAACCAAATATGTAAAAGACCTATAAAAGGAAAATTACATACCTCTACTAAAAGAAATAGAAAGGGACCTTAAAATATGGAAAAATATTCCATGTGCATGGATAGGAAGGCTGAATGTCATTAAGATGTCAATTCTACTCAAACTCTTCCAGAGATTCAATGCAATTCCAATCAAAATTCCAACAACTTACTTTGCAGACTAGGAAAAGCTAGTTATCAAATTTATTTGGAAAGGGAAGATGGCTTGAATGTCTAAAAACCTTCTAAAAAAGAAAAATGAAGTGGGAGGACTTACACTGTCCAGTACCAGTAGTCAAAACAGCATGGTGCTGGCACAAAGGTAGACAACTTGATCAATGGAATCAAATTGAGAATTTGCAGATAGACTCCCAGAACTATGGCAGACTGATCTTTGATAAGGCCCCCAAAGCCACTGAAGTGGAACATGATCTTTTCAACAAATGGAGCTAGGAGAGCTGGATATCCACATTCAAAGAATGAAAGAGGACCCCCACCTCACACCCTACACAAAAATTAACTCAAAGTGGATCAAAGACTTCAATATAAAAGACAGTACCATAAAACTTCTAGAAGATAATGTAGGGAAACATCTTCAAGACCTTGTATTAGGCGGCCACGTCTTAGACATTACAACCAAAGTACAAGTAATGAAAGGAAAAATAGAAAAATGGGAACTCCTCAAGGTTTGAAGTTTCTTTACCACAAAGGAATTTGTCAAAAAGGTGTAGAGGCAGCCAACTCAATGGGAAAAGATTTTGGAAACCATGTATCTGACAAAAGACTGATATCTTGCATATATAAAGAAATCCTACAACACAATGACAATAGTACAGACAGTCCAATTATAAAATTGGCAAAAGATATGAAAAGACAGTTCTCTGAAGAGGAAATACAAAAGACCAAGAAAGACATGAAAAAATGTTCAGCTTCAGTAGCTATTAGAGGGATGCAAATTAAGACCACAACAAGATACTATCTCACACCAATTAGAATGGCTGCCATTAAAGAAACAGGCAACTACAAATGCTGGAGAGGATGTGGAGAAATTGGAACTCTTATTCATTGTTGGTGGGACTGTATAATGATTCAGCCACTCTGAAAGTCAGTCTGGCAGTTCCTTAAAAAACTAGATAGACTTTGATCCAGCAATTGCACTTCTCGGTATATACCTGGAAGTTCTGAAAGCAATGACACAAAGAGATATCTGCACACCAGTGTTCATAGCAGCATTATTCACAATTGCCAAGAGATGGAAACAACCCAAGTGTGCTTCAACCGATGAGTGGATAAATAAAATGTGTTATATAACCATGATGGAATACTATGCAGCAGTGAGAAGGAATGATGTCATGAAACATAAGACAACATGGTTGAACCTTGAAGACATAATTCTGAGTGAAATAACCCAGGCTCAAAAAGAGAAATATTATATGCTACCACCAATGTGAATAATGAGATATGTAAAATAAATGGTTTATAATGTAGAATGTAGGGGAACTAGTGATAGAGAGCTATTAATGAAGGGGGAGTGATAACCCAGTAAGAACAGATAAGATATCGTTGGTAATTTTAACATTGTGGGAATGCCCAGGAATGACTGTGGTTTGATAATTTCTGGTGGGTATAGTAGGAACAAGTTCACAGAAATGTTGCTATATTAGGTTAATTTCTTGGGGTAGGGTAGGAACATGTTGGAAATAAAGTAGTTATTTTAGGTTAGTTGTCTTTTTCTTACTGCCTTGTTACAGTTTGTTTGAAATTTTTTTTATTGTATGGTTTTTTTTAAAATTTTTTGATATAGTTATTAGTTAATTTAAAAAAAGAGTTAATTGAAAAAACAATGAGAAAAATGTGCAGAGCCCCCTGAGGAGCTGGGGGAGAATTCAGGGGTGTTCCCCACCTTGATGGTTGCTGTTTTGCTCACAGACATAGGGGACCGGTGGTTGATTGGCTGAGTTCTCTACCATGGGACTTACCCTTGGCAGGGCTGTTGCTGCAAGGGAGAGGCTAGGCCTGCCTGTGGTTGTGCCTAAGAGTCTCCTACCAGGTGCCTCTTTGTTGCTCAGATGTGGCTCTCTCTCTCTCTAGCTAAGCCAACTTGGCAGGTGAAATCACTGCCCTCCCCCCTATGTGGAATCTGACATGCAGTGGTGTAAATCTCCCTGGCAACATGGAATATGACTCCTGGGGAGGAATCTAGACCTGGCATCATAGGATGTAGAACATCTTCTTGACCAAAAGGGTGATGTGAAATGAAATGAAATAAGCTTCATTGGCAGAGAGATTCCAAAAGAGCTGAGAGGTCACTCTGGTGGGTACTCTTATGCACAATATAGATAACCCTTTTCAATTTCTAATGAATTGGAATAGCTAGCAGTAAATACCTGAACCTATCAAACTACAACCCAGAACCCTTGAATCTTGAAGACAATTGTTTAGAAATGTAGCTTATGAGGGGCAATAATGTGATTGGGAAAGCGATATGGACCACACTCCCCTTTGTCCAGTATGTGGATGGATGAGTAGAAAAATGCGGGCAAAAAAAGGCACCCACTGTTCTTTTTTACTTTAATTGTTCTTTTTCAATTTTTTATTCTTATTATTTTTGTGTGTTAGGTAATGAAAATGTTCAAACAATTAAAAAAAACTCCATTTATTTAGATATGGGGGGACTATTTCTGAATTATCAATTTGATTTCATTGGTCAGTATGTCTATTTTTGTTCCAACACCTGCTGTTCTGAGTAGCTGTGGCTTTACATTTGGCTTCAAAGTCAGGAAGTATAAGTACTTCCACTTCATTTTTCTTTTTTAGAATGTTCTTAGCAATTCTAGGCCACTTTCTCTTCCAAATAAATTTGGTAACTAGCTTTTCCAAGTCTGCAAAGTAGGTTTTTGGAATTTTGATTGGAATTGCAGAGTCTGTAGATCAGTTGGGGTAAGATTGACATTTTAATGTTTACCCTTCCTATCCATGAACATGGAGTATTTTTCCATCTCTTTAGGCCCCCTTTTATATCTTTTAGTAAAGTTATGTAATTTTCTGTGTAGAGGTCTTTTATATCCTTGGTTATGTTTATTCCCAGGTACCTGATTTTTTTAGCTGTTATTGTGAATGTAATTTTTTTCTTGAGTGTCTCTTCTGCTAGGTCATTTCTAGTGTATAAGATCATTACTGATTTATGTGGATTAATGTTTTTGTATTCATTTTATTGAGATATATTCACATACCATGCAGTCATACAAAAGAAAGTGTACATTCAATTGCTTACAGTATCATCATATAGTTGTTCATTCATCACCAAAAGTAATTTTTGACATTTTCATTACCACACATACAAAAATAATAAAGATAAAAATTAAACTGAAAAAGAACAATTAAAGTAAAAAAGAACACTGGGTTCCTTTTTTTTTCCTTTCCCCATTTTCCTACTCATCCATTGCAGATTAATCTTGTATTCCAGCATTCTACTGAATTTGTTTATTAGCTCAAGTATCTCTGTCATCAGTTTCTCAGAGTTTTCCAAATATAAGATCATATCTGCAAATAATGAGTTTTACTTCTTCCTTTACAATTTGGGTTACATTTATTTCATCATCTTACCAGACTGCTCTGGCTAGAACTTGTAGCACAATATTGAATAATAGTGGTGACACTGGGTATCCTTGTCTCTTTCCTGATCTTAGAGGGAAGACTTTCAGTCTCTTACTATTGAGTACTTACTATACTTACTGTGGGTTTTTTTTATATATGCTGCTTACCATATTGAGGATGCTTCCTTCAATTACTGCCTTTTGAAGTGTTTTGATCAAAAAATGATGCTGAATTTTGTTGAATGCTTTTTCAGCATTTATTGAGATTATCATTTGATATTTCTCTTTTGATTTGTTAATGTCATATATTATATTGATTTTCTTATGTTGAACCACCCTTGAATGCCTGGGATGAACCTCACTTGGCCATGGTGTACGATTTTTTTAATGTTTCTTTGGATTCAATTTGTGAGTATTTTGTTGAGAATTTTTGAGCCTATATTCATTAGGGAGATTGGCCTGTGGTTTTCCTTACTTGTAGCATCTTTATCTGGTTTTGATATTAGAGTAATGCTGGCTTCATAAAATGAGTCATGTAGTGTTCTTTTTTTTCAATTTTTTGAAAGAGTTTGAGTAGGATTGGTGTCAGTTTTTTTTTTTTTTTTTGAAAAGTTTGAATTCCCTGATGAGGCCATGTGGCCCTGGGGTTTTATTTGTAGGAAGTTTTTGATGACTGATTGGATCTCTTCACTTGTAATTGGTTTGTTGAAGTCTTCTAGTTCTTCTCTGGTCAGCCTAGGTTATTAATATGTTTCCAGGAAATGATCCATTTCCTGTAAATTTTGTGGTTTGTTGGCCTAGAGTTGTTCATAGAATCTCATGATTTTTTACAATTTCTTTTGGACCTGCAGTAATGTCCCCCCTCTCATTTATTGTTTTGTTTATTTTGGTCTTCCCTCTGTTTGACTTTGTCAGTCTAGCTAAGGGTTTTTCAATCTTGTTGATTTTCTCAAAGAATCAACTTTTGATTTTGTTTATTCTCTCTAATGTTTTTTTTTGTTCTCCAAATCATTTATTTCTGCTTTAATCCTTGTTATTTCTTTTCTTCTACTTGATTTAGGATTAGTTTGCTGTTCATTTTCTAGCTTCTTCAGTTTTTTTTATTAGTTCTTTGATTTTAGCTCTTTCTTCCTTTTTTATGCAATTTTATTGAGATATAATCACATACAATCATTCAAAGTGTAAAATAACTTGTTTATAGTATCATCATACAGTTGTGCATTCATCACCACAAGCTATGAACATTTTTATTACTCCACAAAATAAAATAAAAATAAAAATAAAAAAGAACATCCAAATCACCCCATAACCCTCCTCCCCCATTGTTCATTTACTCTTTTAATTTTACATTGTTCATTTACAGTTTAATTGAAATACATTCACACACCCTACAGTCATCCATAGTGTACAATCAATTATTGTACCATCATACATTTGTGCATTCATCACCAGAATCAATTTTTGAACATTTTCCTTACTTCAAAATAAAAATAAAAGCAAAAATAACACCCAAAACTTTCCAACACCTCCATCCCACTCTACTGTTCATCTAAATTTTGCCTGCACTTTTCCACTCATCTGTCCATACACTAGATAAAGGGAGTATGAGCCACAAGGCTTTCACAATCACACAAACTGTGCAAGGTACACAGTTATACAATCATCCTCAAGAATCAAGGTCACTTGGTTGCAGTTTGACAGCCTCAAGTATATCCCTCTAGCTATTCCAACACACTAAAAACTGAAAAGTGATATCCATATGGCACACAGGAATACCCTCCAGAGTGACCACTCTACTCCATTTGAAATCTCTCAGCCACTGGAACGTTATTTTGTTTCATCTCTCTTCCCTCTTTTGGTCAAGAAGATCCTCTCAGTTCCAGAATGCCTGGTCCAGACTCATCTCCAGGAGTCATTTCCTGTTATACCAAGGGGATTTATACCTCTTGGTGTCATGTTCCACATAGGGGGGAGGGTAGTGAGTTCACTTGCCAAGTGGGCTTAGAGAGAGAGGGGTCCACATCTGAGCAACAATGAGGCTTGCTAGGGGGCATCCTAGGCACAATTATAAGATGTCTTAGCCTCTCCCCTGAAACAACTATCCTCACAAAGGAAAGCTCCCAGATCAAGGACTCAGCCCACTAAATTGGAAGTCCTTGATATTTGCAGGAAAATTAGCAATAATGCAGGTGTGGAAGTCCAACATTTCTGCATTTCTCCCAAGTTTCTTGGGAGGGGGGCACTGCAAATACACTTTTACTCTCTGCCAATATCACTCTGGGATGTTTTGAGATTTCACCCCAACCTGTACAAACTCACCAACTCTCACTTCCCATTCACAGCTCTGCACACCTATGGTGTTCAAACTGATCATACAAGTTAAATTATCTAGTGTGCTACAGAAAATATAGATCCTGTACCAAATACACATCTCCTCTGTTGGTCTTGCACAAAAATTGTAGTTTTAAAACCCAGTCAGTATTGTCCTTTACCATTGGGCCTGATTTGCCTTAGTCCTAATCAGGTCCTCTTTGTCCATATCTCTAATTGAAGTCTTAATTGTTTTTCAGCTCTTTGAACAGTTACAGTATGGGGTAATACTGACATTCATAGATGCCAAGTTCTAACTCCAAGTCTCAGTTGTCACACAGATACCCAAAGTTCCAAGGATTGACCAGGGTATACCCAAGGAGCTCAGCACCTCAGGTTTTAGAGATAACCATCAAACTCAGGAATAGATGTTACTGCCTTAAGAGCTTACAATCTAGGGACCATTACCATAAGCATTCCCCTGATAAGCTGTGCCCTAAGATTCAGTTCTCAGAGTTTATAGATTATAGTTAGTCCATATTAGTGAGGCCTTATAATGTTTGTCCTCTTATTTCTGGCATGCTTCACTCAAAATGCTGTACTCAAGATCCATTCACCTAGTTGTGTGTCTCATAGCTTCATTCTTTCTTGTAGCTGCTCCATATTCTGTTGTATGCATACATCACAGTTCACCATTCTGTTCATCAGTCAATGTGCCCTTAGGCCACCTCCATCCATTGCAAATAGTGAATACTGCTGGCATATATGCTGGTGTATAAATATCCATTCATGTGCCTGTCCTCAGATCTTCCATGTATATACCCCATACTGAGTTTGAAAGACCAGGAAACCCCCATACACTTAGCTTCTTGTGGAACCACCACACTGTCTTCCAGACAGGCTACACCATTCTGCTTTCCAAACAACACTGAATACATACATCTCTCTCTCCAGCTTCTCTCCAGCACTCATGTCCCTCTGTTTATTTTTTTCTGCAATTTTATAGGGAAATATACAAATAACATTCAATCATCCACAGTGTACAATCATTTACAGTATCATCATATAGTTGTGTATTTGTCACCACAATTAGCAATTACACATATGCATTACTAAAAAGAATTGAAACAATAATAAAAAGGATAAATGTAAAAGTAAAAATAAAATAAAATACAGAAATAAGGTCAGTCAATGACACCACTACTAAGACTCCCGTACATCTCCCTTACTTCTCTCTCTCTCTCTCTCAGACACTTAGCTTTGGTATATTGCCCTTGTTACATTTAATGGGAGTATATTACAATGTTACAGTTAACCCTAGCCTCCAGTTGCATTGGTTATATTTTTCCCCCAATACCATCCCTTTTTCCACAACTTGCAAGATTAACATTAATTTGTTCTCTCACATGTAAAACATTTTTAGATTTGTAAAATTAGTCACCATCACCTACCACTCTAGGTTTCACTGAGTTACACAGTCTCAGTCTTTATTGTGCATCCTTCCCTCTAGTATCATACATGGCCCCAGCCCTCTCCTTTCAACTTTACTCACAGATACCTTTGGTCAGTGTACCTATGTTACTGTGCCACCATCACACAGCACTGCACTCTCCATTTCTGGATCTACATAGTCAATCCCGTTGAATATTCTATAATTCTTCAGCATCAAATACCTGATACTTACCCACTTTCTATCTCTTGATAACCTGTGTTATCTGCTTTTAACTCTCAGTTTGTCCATTAATGTTAGTTCATATTAGTGAGACCATACAGTAATTGTCCTTTTGTTTCTGGCTAACTTCATGGAGCATAACATCTTCAAGGTTCATCTATGTTATATGTTCCATGACTTTGTTCTGTATTACAGCTGTGTAATATCTCATTGTGTGTATATACCAGTTTGTTTATCCACTTGTCCATTGATGGAGATTTGCACAGTTTCTATCTCTTGATAATCATGAATAATGCCACTATAAACATCAGGTTACAAATGTCCATTCATGTCTTAACTTTCAGTTCCCCTGGGTATATAACTAGTAATGGAATTGCTGGATCATATAGCAATTCTGTATTTAGCTTCCTGAGGAACTACGACACTGCTTTCCAGAGTGGCTGCACCATTCTACATTCTGGCCAACAGTGAGTAAGTTTGCCTATTTCTTCACACATTCTCCAGCACTTATAATTTTCTGTTTTTTGGCTAATGGTTATTCTGGTAGGTGTGAGATAATAATCATGGTTTTGATTTTCATATCCCTGATATCCAGTGAAATTGCATATCTTTTCATATGTTTTTGAGCCATTTGTATTTCTTCTTCAGAGAAATGCCTATCCATGTCTTTTGCCCATATTTTAATTGGGGTGCTTGTTTTTCTCTTCTTGAGTTGTAGGATCTCTTTATATATTCTGGATATTAACACTTATCCAATATGTGGTTTCCAAATATTTTCTCCCACTGTGAAGGCTGCCTGTTTACTTTTCTGACAAATCCTTTGATGTACAGAAGTGTTTAATTTTGAGGAAATTCCATTTATCTATTTCTTCTTGGATTGTTTATGCTTTTGGTGTAAGGTCTAGGAAACCACTTCCTATCACTAGATCCTTAAGACATTTTCCTCCATTTTCTTATAAAAGTTCTATGGTCCTAGTGCTAATATTTAGATCCTTAATCCATTTTGAGTGAATTTTTGTATATGGTGTGAGATAGGAGTCCTCTTTCCTTCTTTTGGATATGGATATCCAGTTCTCCAAATACCATTTATTGAAGAGGATGCTCTGTCCCAGTTGCTTTGGAATATCTTTGATAAGGTTAAGATCAAATGTCCTTATCAAAGATCAAATGTCCATAGATGAGGTCTATTTCTGAACACTTTATTGGATTTCATTGGTCAGTGTATCTATCTTTATGCCAGAACCATGCTGTTTTGACCACTGTTGCTTTGTAGTATGCTTCAAAGTTAGGTAGTGTGAGACCTCCCTCTTTCTCAAGATATTTTTGGCTATTCAGGGCACCTTTCCCTTCCAGATAAATTTGGTTATCAGTTTTTGTATTTCTGCAAAGTAAGTTGATGGGATTTTAATTGGTATTGCATTGAGTCTATTAATCAGTTTAGGTAGAATTGACATCTTTATGATATTTGGTCTTCCAATCCATGAACACAGTATGTTCTTCCTATTTTGGGGGTCCTCTTTGATTTCTTTTAGCAGGTTCTTGTAGTTTTCTCTGTATAGGTCTTTTGTGGCTTTGGTTAAGTTTATACTTAAATACTTGATACTTTTGGTTACTATTGTAAGTGGAATTTTTTCTTGATTTATTCCTCCAGTTGTTCATTACTTTTCTAAAGAAAAACTACTGATTTTTGCATGTTGATCTTGTAGCCTCCCACTTTACTGTATTCCTTGATTAGCTCTAGTGGCTTTGTGGTAGATTTCTCTGGACTTTCTACATATAGAATCATGTCATCTATGAACAGTGAAAGTTTTACATGTTCTTCAACAATTTTATGCTTTTATTTCATTTTCTTTCTTAATTGCTCTGGCTAGAACTTCCAGCACAGTGTTGAATAACAATGGTGAAAGTGGGCATCCCTGTCTTGTTCCTGATCTTAGAGGGAAAGCATTCAGTCTTTCCATATTATCATGTTAGCTGTGGGTTTTTCCTATATTGCCTTTATCATATTGAGAAAATTCCCTTCTATTCCCATCCTTTGAGTTGTTTTTCTCAACAACGTATGTTGAATTTTGTCAAATGCCTTTTCTGCATCAATCGTGATGATCATGTTGTTCTTCCATTTTGACTTGTTGATGTGTGTTACATTAGTTGATTTTCTTATGTTGAACCAGCCTTGCATATCTGGAATAAATCCCACTTGATCATGGTGTATAATTCTTTTAATGTGCTGCTGGATTTGATTTGCAAGTATTTTGTTGAGGATTTTTGATCTATATTTAGTCAAGAGATTTGTCTCTAATTTTCTTTTTTTGTAGTATCTTTGTCTGACTTTGGTATTAGGGTGATGTTGGCTTCACAGAGTGAGTTAGGTAGCTTTCCCTCCTCTTCAATTTTTTTGAAGAGTTTGAGAAGGATTGTTAGTAATTCTTACTTGGATGTTTGGTAAAATTCATATGGGAAGCTCTCTGGTCCTGAGTGTTTCTTCTTTAGGAGCTTTTTGATGACTGAATCAATCTCTTTACATGTGATTGGTTTGTTGAGGTCATCTGTTTCTTCTTGAGTCAATGTTGGTTGTTCATGCTTTTCTAGGAAGCTGTCCATTTCATTTAAGTTGTCTAATTTATTAGTGTATAGTTGCTTATAGCATCCTCTCATTATCTTTATTTCTGCAGAGTCATTAGTTCTGTCCCCTTTCCCTTTTCTGATTGTGTTTATTTGCATCTAATCTCTCTCTCTCTCTCTTTTATTTTTTGTTAGCCTAGCTATGGGTCCATCAATTTTTTTGATTTTCTGAAAGAACCAACTTCTGGTTTTGTTGATTCTCTCTATTGTTTTCCTGTTCTCAATTTCATTTATTTCTTCTCTAACCTTGTTATTTCTTTCTTTCTGTTGGCTTTGGGGTTAGTTTGCTGTTCTTTCTCTAGCCCCCCCCCCCAGGTAAGCAGTTATTTACTCATTTTTTTCTCTTTTTTCTCTTTTAATATAGGCATTTAGGGCAATAAATTTCCCTCTCAGTACCAAATTTGCTGCATCCCATATGCTTTGATATGTTGTGTTTTCATTTTCATTTGCTTCAAGGTATCTACTAATTTCTCTTTTAATTTTTTCTTTTACCCACCAGTTGTCTATTAGTGTATTTAGCATCTACATGTTTGTGAATTTTCTGAATGTCTGCCTGTAATTGTTTTCAAACTTCATTGCACTATGGACTGAGAAGGTCTTTTATATAATATCAATTATTTTACATTTGTTGAGACTGGCTTTATGATGGGACATGTGGTCTATCCTAGAGAATGATCAATGAGCACTTGAGAAAAATGCATATCCTGTGTTGTAGCGTATAGTGTTCTATAAATGTCTGTCAACTCTACATCATTTATCATAGAATTCAACATCTGTTTCCTTATTGATCCTCTGTCTAAATATGCTCTATCCAGTGGTGAATGCTGGGTATTGAAGTCTCCAACTATTATTATAGAAGTATCTACTTCTCCCTTTAGTGTTGACAGTATTTGCTGCATGTATTTCAGGGCAGTCTGACTCCATGCATAAATATTTATGATTTCTATGTTTTCTTGATGATCCATCACTTTTATTAATATATAGTGTCTGTTCTAGTTTGATAACGCTGCTGGAATGCAAAACACCAGAGATGGATTGGCTTTTATAAAAGGGGGTTTATTTGGTTGCACAGTTACAGTCTTAAGGTCATAAAGTGTCCAAGGTAACACATCATCAATCAGGTAACTTCACTGGAGGATGGGCAATGGTGTCTGGAAAACCTCTGTTAGCTGGGAAGGCATGTGGCTGGCATCTGCTCCAAAGCTCTGGTTTCAAAATGGCTTTCTCCCAGGACATTCCTCTCTAGGCAGCAGATCCTCAAAAATGTCACTCTTAGTTGCACTTGGGGTATTTGTCCTCTCTTAGCTTCTCCAGAGCAAAAGTCTGCTTTCAACAGCTGTCTTCAAACTGTCTCTCATCTGCAGCTCCTGTGCTTTCTGCAAAGTATCCCTCTTGGATGTACCTCGACTTCAAAACATCACTCACAGCTGCACTGAGTTCCCTCTGCCCATCAGCTCATTTACATGGCTCCACTGATCAAGGCCCACCCTGAATAGGTGGGGTTATGCCTCCATGGATTATCTCATCAGAGTTATCACCTACAGTTGGGTGGGGCACATCTCCATGCAAACAACCTAATCCAAACGTTCCAACTTAATCCCCACTAATATGTCTGCCCCACAAGATTGCATCAAAGAATATAGCTGTTTCTGGTGGGGGACATAATACATTCAAACCAGCAGTGTCCTTATTTGTGTTTATTGTGTTGTTTTACATTTGAAGTCTCATTTGTCTGACATTAATATAGCTATTCCTGCTTTCTTCTGGTTGTTGCCTGTGTGATATATCTTTTCCAGCCTTTCACTTTCAGCTTATTTTTTTGTCCTTGCATCTAAGCTGAGTTTCTTGTAGACAGCACACCTGTCTTTTTAAAAATCCATTCTGCCAGTCTGTGTTTTTATTGGGAATTTAATCCATTAACATTTAATGTTGTTACTATAATGCAGTACTTTCTTCTACCATCTTGTCTTTTGGATTTTATATGTCATATCTTATTTTTTCTCCTCTCTTTCCTTTTACCCTTCCTGATATTCTTAATTTCTACTCTTCTCCATACCACTCTCTCTTCTCTTTTCCTACCAATTTTTGGCATTCCCTTTTGTGTTTCTTGAAGCACAGGTCTCTTACTCACAAAGTCTCTTAGTGCCTGTCTGTCAGAAATATTTTGAACTATCTCTCATTTTTGAAAGACCGTTTTGCTGAGTATAGAATTCTTGGTTGGAAGTTTTTCTCTTTCAGTATCTTAAGTATATCTTGTCACTGCCTTCTCACCTGCATGGTTTCTGTGGAGAAATCTTCACATATTCTTATTGAGTTTCCCCTGCATGTGATGTATTGCTTTTCTCTGCCTGGTTTCACAATTCTGTCTTTGTCTTTGACATTGGACAGTCTGATCAATAAGTGTCTTGAAGTAGGTCTGTTGGGATCTATTCTGATTTGGGTATGCTGCACATCTTAATTTGTAATTTTATATCTTTTATGATATAAAATTTCCCAATTTTCAGTGATTATTTCTTCTATTATTCTTTCTGCCCCTTTTCTCTTCTTTTCTCTTTCTAGGACACCCATAACATATATATTTGTGTGACTTATGTCGTCATTCAGTTCTCTCAGACCCTGCTCATATTTTTCCAATCTTTTTCCTATCTCTTCCTTTATGTGTAGGCTTTCAGATGATTTGTCCACTAGTTCCCTTATCCTTTCTCTTGCCTCTTCAAATCTTGTGTTGTAAGTCTCCATTTGTTTTTCATCTCTTCTATTGTGCCTTTCATTTCCATAAGTTCTGCCATTTGCTTTTTCATACTTTCAAGTTCTTCCTTATGTTTGCCCAATGTCTTCTTTTTTTCTTTCATCTCTGTTCATTGAATTGATTTTTGACTTGATTTTTGCGTTGATTTAGGAGATCTGTTTGGTTATTAATTAGTTGTGTCAATTCTTGTATCTCAGTTGAAGTGCTAGTTTGTTCCTTTGGCTGGTCCATATTTTCATGTTTCCTAGTGTTGTTTATTATCTTAAGCTGTCAAGTTATCTGGTTTTCTTGATTAATTTATTCTGGAGCTCATTTTTACTCTTTTACCTAGTGTTTTCTTATTGGTTGACTTTGTTTTCTATGTCTTCTTTGGCATTCAGTTCAACTTATTCTAGACCTCTACTGTAACATCTGTTTAGTTGATCAGTTTTTCACCTCTTGTATTTCTGGTTCTTGCTGTACTTCTATGTAACCTTTTTGTGAGATAGTCTCCTCAGATATGATCAACCCCAATCAGATTTTTCCAGTCCAGACAAGCCCAAGCCTCAGGAGAAGGGTATGGGTTTTCCCTGAAAATAAGAATCTGCAGGTTGTCAGACTCTCCTGTTAAGCCTCTAGGCTCTGTGCTTTTCCTATCCTGTCCAGCAGGTGGTGATTTTCAACCTGCAGCACCCCACCAGTGTGAAGAGGTGTCCCAGGTGCCTTTAGTTCTCTGCAGATCTTGTCTCTGCTGGGTGCATGCCTGACTCAAGATGGTTTCTGTTTTCCATCCCCTGGGCACTGAGTTCTCTGAAGTAGGGGAGGCCCCCTAAGCCATGCCATGCCCACCCCCTTTCTTGTGGTAGGTATGCCGTTTAGGGTATTTTCTCCCTCACTAGGCTCATTGCTTTGTCTCTTAGAGCTATCTTAGCTCCAGTCTTGCCTGGGTCCAGAGGCCAATTGCACAAATTTTAGGCTTTCTGCAATTGGCTACTTAGAATAGTTATTTCAAAAATAAAAAATGAAAAAAAGAAAAAGAAAAAGGAAGGCCTTTCTCCAACCCCCAAGTTTTGTCAGTCCCAGTATACACTATCTAAATATACGCACTTTAGGCTACTGTCTCTTTGAACTGAATAGTTACTCTGAGACAACTGTAATTCTACCCTTTAAGGTGGGTCGGGTTGAAAGAGGAACTCCAATAGGCCATTGAAATGCAAAAAGATAAAGAGTGGGAGAGCAAGAGTGTAGGTTAAAAAAACAGAAAAAACAGCTTCTCAGAGCAGGGACCCAGCTTCCTGGATTTGCATATGTTGGATTTGCTTTCTGTTGGAGGCCAGCCGTTTTCTGGTATTCTGAACACCCCCAACTCCAAAAGTCTGTGTGTGTGTGTTTCTTTTCTTTTCTTTTTTTTTTTTTTTTTTTTTGCTGTTTTTGCTAGCTCTGTCTCCTCTCCACCAGGCGATTGCTCCCAGATTCTCTTGTGCCTGGTCTCAGTTTATGTGTGGTTGCAGCTTTTATTCAGCAGTCCAAATTTGCTAATCAATTCTGCAATTGGGGCTGCACTGAACCCCCTTCCCTGCTCCCAGCATATTGTTTCTTTTCCCCTGAAGAAACCAGTTGCAAGACAGTCTGCCCTGTCTAGGGGGAATGGGTGCAAGTCCCCTGGTGGGGAAACTTACAAGTTCCTCTGCAATCTCAGCTGTTCCACCTATTCCAGACTGTTGTACAGTGTGTGACTGATCACAGATATCTCTGAAGTGGCTGTTCCACACAGTTCCTGGTATCTACTAGCTGCCCCAGAGGAGTAATTAAGACCCGCACCTCACCACTCTGCCATCTTGCCCCACCTCCTCTTTCTTCCTTTATAATGTATGCATTTAGAGCTATAATTTCCCCCTCAATACTGCCTTTGCTGAATCCCGTAAATTCTGATATTGTGTTCTCATTTTCATTCATCACCAGATATTTAGCAATTTCTCTTGCAATTTCTTCTATGACCCACTGATTGTTCAGAAGTGTGTTGTTTAACCTCCAGATATTTGAGAATGTTTAGATCTTTGATGGCTATTGACTTCTAGCTGCATTCCATTGTGGTCAACAAATGTGCTTTGAATAATTTCAATCTTTTAAAATTTATTGAGACTTGTTTTATGCCCCAGCATATGATCTATCCTGAAGAAAGTTCTATGAGCCCTATAGAAGAATGCATATCCTGGTAATTTGGGATGTAATGCTTTATATATATCTGTTAAGACTAATTCATGTATCACACTGTTTAGGTTCTCAATTTCTTGGTCCTCTGGATGATCCATCTATACAAGAGAGTGGTATCTGGAAGTACTCTATGATTATCATGGAAACATCTATTGCTTCCTTCTGTTTTGCCAATGTTTGACTCATGTACTTTGGAGAACCTCGATTGTTATTTCTTCTTGGTTGATGGTCCCTTTGTTAATATATAGTGTCATTCTTTGTCTCATATTGACACCCTTGCAATTAAAGTCTGTTTTATCTGATGTTAGCATCTCTACCCTGGCTTTCTTTTGGCTGTAGATTGCATGGAATATTTTTTCCATCCTTTCACTTTCAATTTCGTGTCTCTGGGCTTAAGATGAGTCTTGTAAACAGTATATCGATAGCTCGTATTTGTAAATCCATTCTACTAGTATATATCTTTTAATTGGGGAGTTTAATGCATTCATATTAATGGTATTACTGTGAAGGCATTTCTGGAATCAGCAATCTTTTCCTTTGGTTTTTGTCAGATCTAGTTTTTCCCCCTCTGTCTTTACTTCCTGTAAGTTACCCTTTATAATACTCTTCAGTTCTGTGCCCATCTCCAGACCTCTCTCTCCTGTCTTTTTTTCTCAGCCAGTAGAGCTCTCTTTAGTATTTATTGTAAGACAGGTACCTTGTTTTTTTTTTTTTCTGTATAATTTTTCAGTGTATATTTTTAATTTTTTAAACTTTTTAAACTAACTTTTTAAAATCAACTATATCAAAAAAATAAAAAAACATACAATAAAAAAAACATTTCAATCAAACCATAACAAGGGAGCAAGAAAAAGACAACTAACCTAAGATAACTACTTTACTTTCAACATGTTCCTACTCTACACCAAGAAAACAACCTAATATAGCAACATTTCTGTGAACTTGTTCCTACCATACCCATCAGAAATTAACAGACTGTAGTCATTCCTGGGCATTCCCAGAAAGTTAAATTTACCCATGATAGCTTATGTGTTCTTATTGGGTTATCATTCCCCCTTTCTTAATTGCTCTCTATCACTAGTTACCCTATATTCTACAGTATAAACCATTTGTTTTACATTTTTCAATGTTCATGTTAGTGGTAGCATATAATATTTCTCTTTTTGTGTCTGGCTTATTTCTCTCAGCATTATGTTTTCAAGGTTCATCCACATTGTTATTGTTTCAAGACATCATTCCTTCATTTTTTCTTAATTTTTATTTTGAAATAATGTCAAACACATAGAACAGTTGCAAGTACAATACAAACCCCATACAGAGAACTCCAACAACCCCCACCCCCAGATATCTGTATCTACCAATTTTACATTTTGCTACCTTTGAAGTACCTTTCTTTCTCTTTCCTTCCTTCCTCCTTTCCTTCCTTCGTTCCTCCCTCCCTCCCTCCTTTCCTTCCTCCCTCACTTCCTTCCTTCCTTTTTTCCTTCCTTCCTTTCTCTCTCCATCTGCCCTTCCCTCCCTCCTCCCTCTTTCTTTCAACCATATCTATTATCTTTCTATCAATTATCTATCTACCCATTTATCATCTTCTGAATATCTGAGAGAAGGTTGCATATATCATACTCCTTGAACTCATAACACTTCCATGTACATTTACTATGAACAAGGATATTCACTTATGTCAATAACTTAACTGCAGATAATTCAAGAAAATTAATATGGCTATAAAGCTTAAATCATATATTCCAATTTTTCTTTATGCCTCCATGAGCTTTTCTCCTCCATTAATAGGTCCACTCCAGTATCATATATTGCATTGATTGTCATTAACTCTTAACTTTTTTTAAATTAACTATATCAAAGAAAAATTTTTCTAAAGAAAGATATACCATAAAAAACATTTCAAACAAACCATATCAAGGGAGTAAGAAAAAGACCACTAACCTAAAATAACTACTTTACTTACAACATGTTTGTACTCTACACCAAGAAAATAACCTAATATAGCAACATTTCTGTGAACTTGCTCCTACCATACCCATCAGAAATTAACAAACCATAGTCATTCCTGGACATTGCCAGAATGTTAAATTTACCCACAATAGTTTACCTGTTCTTATTGGGTTATTGTTCCCCATTCCTCAATTGCTCTCTATTGCTAGTTCCCCTACATTCTACATTCTAAACCATTTATTTTAGGAGTGTGTTGATAAACCTCCAGGTGTTTGTGAATTTTCTAAGTCTCTGGTAGTTACTGACTTCTAATTGTATTCCAGAGAATACAGAGTATGTGCTTTGAATAATTTCAATTATTTTAAAATTTATTGAGGCTTGTTTTATGTCCCAGCATATGGTATATTTTGGAGAAAGTTCCATGATCACTAGAGAAGAATATGTATCCTGGTGATTTGGGATGTGAAGTTCTATATATATCTGTTAAATCAACTTCATTTATCAGATTGCTTAGGTTTTCAATTTCCTTACTGGTCTTCTGTCTGGTTGATCTATCTATAGGAGAGAGTGATGTGTTGAAGTCTCCCACAACTATTGTGGAAACATCCATTGCATCCTTTAGTTTTTCCAGTGTTTCTCTCATGTATTTTGTGGCACCATGATTGAGTGCATAAAAATGTATGATTGTTATTTCTTCTTGTTGAATTGCCCATTTTATTAGTATGTAGTGGTCTTCTTTGTCTCTCATAACATCCTTGCATTTAAAGTCTATTTTATCTGAGATTAATATTGCTACTCCTGCTTTCTTTTGGATGTAGTTTGCATAAAATATTTTTTCCATCCTTTCACTTTTAATTTCTTTGTGTCCCTGTGTCTAAGATGAGTCTCTTGTATGCAACATATTGATGGTTCATATTTTTTGATCCATTCTGTCAATCTATATCTTTTAATTGTGGAGTTAATCCATTTACATTCAATGTTATTACTCTGAAGGCATTTCTTGAATCAGCCATCCTAACCTTTGGTTTATGTTTGTCACATATAGTTTTCCCCCCTCTCTCTTAATGTCCTTTAATTAACCAATATTGAATCTCTTTAGTACTGAATCTTTCTCCATCTCTCTCTCTCTTTTCTTTGTTTCTCTGTCCATAGGGCTCCCTTTAGTATCTGAAGTAGAGCAGGTCTTTTGTTAGCAAAATCTCTCAGCATTTGTTTGTCTGTGAAAACTTAAGCTCTCTCTCAAATTTGAAGGAGAGGTTTGCTGGATAAAGTATTCTTGGTTGGAAAATTTTCTCTCTCAGAATTTTAAATATGTCATGTCACTGCCTTCCTAGCTCCATGGTGGCCACTAAGTAGTCAATACTTAGTCTTATGTTGTTTCTTTCGTATGTGGTGAATTGCTTTTCTCTTGCTGCTTTCAGAACTTATTCCTTCTCTGCAGCATTTGACAATCTGATCAGAATATGTCTTGGAGTGGGTTTATTTGAATTTATTCTATTTGGAGTTCACTGGGCATTTATGCTTTGTGTATTTATATTGTGTAGAAGTTTTGGGAAGTTTTCCCTGACAATTTTTTGAATTTCTAGACCTTTCCCTTTCTCTTCCCCTTCTGGGACACCAATGAGTCTTATATTTGGATGTTTTATTTGATCTATCATACCCCTGAAGTCCATTTCAGTTTTTTCAATTTTTTCCCCATCTTTCTTTTGTTCTTTCATTTTCCATTCTGTGGTCCTTGTGGTTGCTATTCATTGTTCAGCTTCCACTAGTCTTGTACTATGAGTATCCAGAATCTTTTAATTTGGTCAACAGTTTCTTTAATTTCCATAAGATCATCTATTTTTTGTTTACTTCTGCAATTTCTTCTTTATGCTCTTTTAGGGTCTTCTTCATGTCCTTTATATCCTGTGCCATGCTCTTCTTCATGTCCTTTATATCCTGTGCCATGTTCTCATTGTTTGTCTTTATTCTTTGATTAATTGCTCTAAGTTCTATGTCTTCTCTGATCTTTTGATTTTGGTGTTTGGGATTTGGTTATCCATATCGTCTGGTTTTATCATATGCTTCAAAATTTTCTGTTGTTTTTGGCCCCTTGGCATTTGCTTTACTTGATAGGGTTCTTTTTGGATACGTAGGATTATTCAAAGATGAATCTGTAATTTATCAGATCTACAGCTTGGTGGCATACACTTTAACTAACCAGCAGATGGCATCCATGAGTTACTTATTCCCCTCAAGTCAGTTCTCCCCAACTTTGTCTTTGTGGTTTCTGGGGTTCTGATTCTTGTGGGGTCCAACTGGTGCAACAAGTTTGGGTTTGTTGTTGGTGCTGTCCACCCTGAATGTGGGGCATGTGTCTGAGCAGTTAGGGAGGGATGGCAGCTTTAACAATCAAACCTCCCAGGTGTTTCTGGATATTTAAGGTGGTTGCAAGAGTCTAAACCTTCATTTCAGTCTCACCACTGATCCACAAGTCTTTGGTATTGGTGCATGGTCCCTGGGATTTCTGAGTTGGTCCCTCTTCCAAGCCATGCCCTTCTAGGGCCTCTGCTGAGGGAAGGTTTTTCTATGTCACAAGTGCATACCATCCCTCAAGGGAAGTTCTGAGCTGCCAGGCCATGTAGGGGCATTCCCAGCCTGCTGAAAGGATGGCTGAATGGGATGTGTTAATTTCACCCTTTTTGCACAGCTGTGCCTTCCCAGATTTGGGACAATTAGCTGTGGTTGCATGAAAGGCTGTTTTCCATGCCCAATATTGTGGCATGAATGTGTGTTGCTAGAAACATTTCCTGTCATACTGGACTTTTTGGTGCAGCTCTGAGCTGTGACTCTGGCACCAGGCAGGAGCATTCCCAGCCTGCTGGGAAGATGGCTGCAAGGGGTGTGTTTTTTTCCCCTTTTGGCTAACCTCTTCCCTCCTTGCTCTGAGACAATTAGCAGTGGGTGCATGAAAGGCTATCTTCCAGGCCAGATATTGAGGCATTTGCACAGCCCATTCTTGCCACGCTTCACTGTGTGGTTCTTGCTGCCATATCTGCAGCCACTTTTGGGTTTTTTAAAAAAGAACTAGTCTATCTCCAAATGGCAACCCTTGGTTTCCCCACACTTCAGCATGGCTGCTAGATATTCAGCAGCTTACTTACTCATTTCAGAATGCAGACTCTCGGTTTCACCAAGTGCATGGTCCCTGTGGATTTAGCAGACCTTGTCCAGCTGGTGCATCACTGGAAATGGTGTTCTGGGTCACTTTCTGGCTTTTATCTAGTATTTTTAAGGGAGATGATTTTTGCCCTGTGTCTCTTAGCTGCCATCTTAGTTTCTCCCACATTGTTCCTTCTTACAGCCACATAGTATTCCATTGTGTGTATATACCACATTTTATTTATCCTCTCATTTGTTGAAGTACAATTCAGTTGTTTCCAACTTTTGGCAATTGTGAATAATGCTGCTATGAACATTAGCATGCAGGTATCTGTTCATGTCACCACTTTCAGATCTTCCAGGTATGTACTGAGAAGTGCAATCGCTGGATAGAAGGGTAACTCTATATCTAGTTTTCTAAGGAACTGCCAGACTGACTTCCAGAGAGGCTGAGCCATCACAAAGTCCCACCAACAATGAATAAGAGTTCCAATTTCTGCACATCCTCCCAGCACTTGTAGTTTCCTGTTTGTTTAATGGCAGCCATTCTAATTGGTGTGAAGTGTTATCACATTGTGGTCTTAATTTGCATCTCTCTAAATAGCAAGGAAGCTGAAAATTTTTTCATGTGCTTCTTGGCCATTTGTATTTCATCTTCAGAGAACTGTCTTTTCACTTCTTTTGCCCATTGTATTATTGGGCTGTCTGTACTATTTTCATTGAGTTGTAGGATTTCTTTATATATGCAAGATATCAGTCTTGTCAGATACATGATTTCCAAAAATTTTTTCCCATTGAGTTGGCTGCCTCTTCTCCTTTTTGACAAATTCTTTTGAGCTAGGGAAACATTTAAGTTTTAAGAGTTTCCATTTATCTATTTTTTCTTTTGTTGCTTGTGCTTTGGGTGTAAAGTCTGGGAAGTGGCCACCAAATACAAGGTCTTGAAGATGTTTCCCTACATTATCTTCTAGTTCTATGGTACTGTCTTTAATGTTGAGATCTTTGATCCAGTTTGAGTTAATTTTTGTGTAGGGTGTGAGGTAGGGGTCCTCTTTCATTCTTTTCCATGTGTATATTCACTCTTTCATCCTCATTTGTTGAAAAGACTGTTATGTCCCAGTTCAGTGGCTTTGGGGATTTTATCAAAGATCATTCAACCATAGATCTGGGGGTCTATCTCCAAATTCTCAATTCAATTCCATTGATCAGCATGTCTATCTTTGTGCAAGTACCATGCTGTTTTGACAACTGTGGCTTTCTAATAAGCTTCAAAGTCAGGGAGTGTAAGTCCTCCCACTTCATTTTTCTTTTTTAGAATGTTTTTAACAATTTGAGGCATCTTCTCTTCTCAAATAAATTTGATAACTAGCTTTTCCAAGTCTACAAAGTAGGTTGTTGGAATTTTGATTGGGATTGCATTGAATCTGTAGATGAATTTGGGTAGAATTGATATCTTAATGGCATTTACCCTTCCTATCCATGGATATGAAATATTTTTCCATCTTTTAAGGTCACCTTCAATTTTTTTAGTAGAGTTATATAGTTTTCTTTGTATACTTGTTTTACATCTTTGGTTAAGTTTATTCCTAGGTATTTGATTTTTTTAGTTGGTATTGAAAGTGGTATCTTTTCTTGAGTGTCTCTTCAATTTGTTCATTTCCAGCATATAGAAACATTACTGACTTATGTGCATTAATCTTGTATCCATATACCTTGCTAAATTTGTTTATAAACTCTAGTAGCTGTATCATCGATTTCTCAGGGTTTTCCAGATATAAGACCATATCATCTGCAAACAATGACAGTTTACTTCTTCCTTTCCAATTTAGATGACTTTTATTTCTTTGTCTTGCCAGATTGCCCTGGCTAGCACTTCCAGCACAATGTTGAATAACAGTGGTGACAGCAGGCATCCTTGTCTTTTTCATGATCTTAGAGGGAAGGCTTTCAGTCTCTCACCGTTGAGCACTAAGCTGGCTGTAGGTTTTTCATATATGCTCCTTATCACATTGAGGAAGGTTTCTACGGTTCCTACCTTTTGAAGGGCTTTTATCAAAAAGGGATGTTGGATTTTGTCAAATGCTTTTTCAGCATCTATTGAGATTATCATTTAATTTTTCTCTTTTGATTTGTTAATACATTGTAATACATTGAATGCTTTTCTTATGTTGAACCATCCTTGCATGTGTGGAATGAATCCCACTTGGTCATGGTGTATGATTTTTTTAATGTGTCTTTGGATTCAATTTGCACGTATTTTGAGAATTTTTGCATCGATATTTATTAGGGTGATAGGCCTGCAGTTTTCCTTTTTTGTAGCATCTTTGCCTGGTTTTGGTATTAGACAGATGTAGCTTCATAAAATGAGTTAGGTAGTGTTCCATTTTCTTTCATGTTTTGAAAGAATTTAAGTAAGATTTGGGTCAGTTCTTTTTGGAAAGTTTTGTAGAATTCCCCGGTGAAGGCACCTGGCTCTAGGCATTTATTTGTGGGAAGCTTTTTGATGAATCATTGGATCTCTTTGCTTGTGATTATTTGGTTGGGGTCTTCTAATTCTTCTCTCATGAGACTTGGTTGTTCATGAGTTGCCAGGAAATTGTCCATTTCCTCTAAATTGTCCAGTTTTCTAGCATACAGTTGTTCATAGTATCCTCTTATAATTTTTTAAATTTCTTTGGGATCTGCAGTAATGTCACCTTTCTTATTCATTTTTTTTGTTTATATGGGTCTTCTCTCCTTTTGATTTTGTCAGTCTAGCTAGGTGCTGTCAATCTTGTTGATCTTCTCAAAGAACCAACTTTTGGTGTTATTTATTGTCTCTTTTTTTTGGTCTCTAGGTCATTTATTTCTGCTTTAATCCTTGTTATTTCTTTTCTACTACTTGGTTATGATTGGCTTGCTGTTCATTTTCTAGCTTCTTCAGTTGATCCATTAGTTCTTTGATTTTAGCTCTTTCTTACTTTTCCATGTATGCATTTAGTGCTATAAATTTCCCTCTCAGTACTGCTTTTGCTACATCCCATAGGTTTTGGTATGTTGTGTTCTCATTATTATTCTTCTCTATATATTTACCAATTTCTCTTGCTGTTTCTTCTTTAACCCACTGATTGTTTAGGAGTGTGTTTTTTAACCTCCAGGTATTTGTGAGTTTTCTGTCTCTGATTGTTATTGACTTCTAAGTGTATTCCATTGCAGTCAGAGAATGTACTTTGAATAATTTCAGTTTTTTAAAATTTATTGAGCCTTGTTTTATGTCCCAGTATATGATCTATTCTGGAGAAAGTTTCATAATCACTAAAGAATGTGTATCCTGGTGATGTGGGATGTAATGTTCTATATATGTCAGTTAAATCCAATTCATTTATCAGATTGTTTAGGTTTTCAATTTCCTTGCTGGTCTCGTGTCTCATTGATGTATCTATAGGAGAGAATGATATGTTGAAGTCTCCCACAATTATTGTGGAAACATCCATTGCTCCCTTTAGTTTTGCCAGTGCTTTTCTAATGTATATTCTGGCTCGTTGATTGGGTACATAAACACTTATGGTTGTCATTTCTTCTTGTTCAATTGCCCCTTTTGTTAGTATGTAGTGGCCTTCTTTGTCTCTCTTAACATCCTTGCATTTAAAGTCTATTTTATCTGAGGTTAATATTGCTACTCCTGCTTTCTTTTGGCTGTAGCTTGCATGGAATAATATTTTACATCCTTTCACTTTCAATTTCTTTGTGTCCTTGTGTCTAAGATGAGTCTCTTGTAAGCAATATACTGATTATTCATTTTTTTGATCCATTCTGACAAGCTGTATCTTTTGATTGGGGAGTTTAATCTATTTACATTCAGCATTATTACTGTGAAGGTATTTCTTGAATCAGCCATCTTATCCTTCCATTTATGTTTTTAAGATACATTTTTCCCTCATTCTCTTAATGCCCTTTAATACACCCGTAATGAACCTCTTTAGTACTGAACCTTTCTCCATATCTCTCTCTCCTTTCTTTGTTCCTCTGTTGGTATGGGTCTCTTTAGTATCTCAAGCAGGGCAGGTCTCTTGTTTTTAAAATGTAGTCTTGCAAATTCTTCCTTATTGTCTTCCAGAGTTTTCTTCATGTCCTTTGTGTCCTGAGCCAGGGCATTGATATCTGTGTGTACTTTTTGATTATTTTCTCCAAGTTCTGTGTCTCCTCTGGTTTTTGAATTTGGACATTGGGTTATCCATATTTTCTGGTTTCTTCATATACTTTATAATTTTCTTTTTTTTTTTCCCTCTTTGCATTTGCTTACCTTGTGTTCCAGTTTGCTAATGCTGGCAGAATTCAAACCACTAGAAATGGATTGGCTTTTAAAAGGGGGGTTATTTGGCTACAATGTTACAGACCTAAGATCATAGATTGTCCAAGGTAATGCATCAACAATCAGGTACCTTCACTGGATGATGGCCAATGGCATCTGGAAAATCTCTGGTAGCTGGGAAGGCACATGGCTAGCATCTGCTCCAAGTTCTGGTTTCAAAATGGATTTTTCCCAGCATGTTCCTCTCTTGGCCAAAGCCCCTCTTCAAAATGTCACTTTCAGTTGCTCTTGGGGCATTTGTTCTCCCTTATCTTCTCCAGAGCAAGAGTCTGCTTTCAATGGCTGTCTTCAAACTGTCATCTGCAGGTCCTCTCTTAGCTCCTGTGTGTTTTTCAAAGTTTCCCTCTTGGCTGTAGCAAGCTTGCTCCTTCTATCTGAGCTTATACATTGCTCTAGTAAGCTAATCAAGGTTGATGCTGGATGGGAAGGGCCATACCTCTGTGGAAATTATCCAATCAGAATTATCACCCACGTTTGGGTGGGTCACATCTCCATGGAAACAATAAAAAATTACAATCTAATCAACACTAATATGTCTGCCTACACAAGATTACATCAAAGGTAGTGGCATTTTGGGGGACACAATCCATTAAAACCAGCACATTCAGCCCTTTTGGCTCTCTGAGCAGCACCATGGTGGTTGGCAAGAACAAGCGCCTTACAAAAGGTGGCAAAAAAGGAGCCAAGAAGAAAGCACCAGCAATGTTTAATATAAGAAATATTGGGAAAACACTAGTTACAAGGACTCAAGGAACCAAAATTGCATCTGATTCCCTTAAGGGTTGTGTTTTTGAAGTGAGCCTTGCTGATCTGCAGAATGATGAATTTGCATTTAGAAAATTCAAGCTAATTACTGAGGATGTGCAGGGCAAAAACTGCCTAACCAACTTCCATGGCATGGATCTTACCCATGACAAAATGTGTTCTATGGTCAAAAAATGGCAGACCATGATTGAAGCTCATGTCAATGTCAAAACTACCGATAGTTATTTGCTTCATCTTTTCTGTGTTGGTTTTACCAAAAAATGCAACAATTAGATTCAGAAGACCTCTTATGCTCAGCACCAACAGGTCCGCCAAATCCAGAAAAAGATGATAGAAATCATGACCTGAGAGGTGCAGACAAATGACTTGAAAGAAGTGGTCAATAAATTGACTCCAGAAGCATTGGTAAAGACATAGGAAACGATTGCCAATCTATCTATCCTCTCCATGATGTGTTTGTTATAAAAGTAAAAATGCTGAAGAAGCCCTAGTTTGAATTGGGAAAACTCTTGGAGCTTCACGGTGAAGGTAGTAGTTCTGGAAAAGCAACTGGAGATGAGACAGGTGCTAAAGTGGAACGAACTGATGGTTATGAGCCACCAGTCCAAGAATCTGTTTAAAATTCAGACAAAATAAAGCCTTATTTGTGGGAAAAAAAACCCCAGCACATTGTACACTCTCTACCCCAAAATGACATGATCTTTCCATATACAAAATACATTCATCTCATCACAATATCACAGAAACTTAAATCATTTCAGTAATAATAGGTAAGTACAAGATCCCATCAAAATCAGTTACAAGCATGGTGCATCCAAAAGCAAAATTCCCCTCTGGCTCTGTACCTGTGAAACCTAAGTTATCTGCTTCCAATAGACAAAGGAGGGACATTCATAGGATAAACATTCCCATTGCCATAAGGAGAAACTGAAAGGAAAACAGAGTTTAAGGGACCAAAACAGTTCCTAAAACCCACAGGGCAAACTCCATTAGATTTCAAAGTCTGGGAGTCATTTATCCTTGGGGTTTGAGAGAGCAGAAGTCTAACCCTTCCTGAGAACCTTTGTGGCAGCCCTTTTCTCTCCAAATTCTGGAGTGCATGCTCCAACATACCCACACATTAGGGAGACCACCTTCTTGGCCCCACACTCCTCAAACATCAGGGCAGCACCCAGTTTCTCTTTCATCTCTGGGGCACATGCTGAACCCCTTCAGAACAGTGGGGTGGCATTCAGGCTCTCCCTAAACCCCTGGGAATATGCTCCACCCTCTTTGCGGCCTGGAGTGGCAGAACTCTTACTGAACATCGAGGCAGAAGGATCACCCTTGACCTCTGGGGCAAACTCGGCCTTTCTGTGTGTGGGCCACTCCACTCTCCCAGCACAAGACCTCTTGACTCCAGACCTCAACCTCCATTTTCCTTCAATTTGGTCCTTTTCTGTCTACTGCAGTCTAGACCAGCAGCAGCTCCATCTATAAAGATCTAAAAAAAAAATTCTGTTGGCTTTGCATGAAGCACACAGGGTTCAAAGTCATCAGACAATAGGACTTTCCACAAATCCTTTCTGGATAACTCCATCTCCAATTCTGGATTGCACTGAAATGGTGGTTGGGTTCCATGTTTGGTTAAATCCTCATGCTGTGCTGTAGCTTCTGGTTTTCCGCCCCCTGGAAGCCTGGAATTTTCCAGACCATCAGTTTCTGGTTTCTTTGAATTCAGGAGTTCAGTTTTAAGTTTATCTCTGTCCTTCTGCATTTTACTACAGGCTGCAAGTAGAAGCCAGGCTACTTCTATATTTTGCTTGGAGATCTCATCAGCTAATATTCCAGGTTGTTGCTTCCAAATTTTGCCCTCTGTCCAAAACCAGGACTCAATTATGCCAAATTCTCTGCCACTTTAAAACAAGGATCACCTTCCTTCCAGTTTGCAACAACACATTCATCATTTATGCTCAAGGCCTTATGGGAACTATCGTTAGAGTCCATATTTCTACCAACAGTCTCTTCAAAGCTGTTTAGGCCTTTTCTATCAAGCTCTTCACAGTTCTTCCAGAGTCTTCCCCTTATCCATTTAAAAATCCATTCCAACATGTTTGGTATTTGCAAACTCACCAGCACCCCACTTCCAGTACCAAAGTCTGTTCTGGTTTGCTAATGCTGCTCAAATGCAAAACACTAGAAATGGATTGGCTTTCAAAAGGGGGTTTATTTGGTTACAAAGTTACAATCTTAAGGCCATAAAGTGTCTAAGGTAATGCATCAACAATCAGGTGCCTTCACTGGAGGATGGCCAGTGGTATCCAGAAAACCTCTGTTAGCTGAGAAGGTACATGGCCAGTGTCTGCTCCAAGTTCTGGTTTCAAAATGGCTTTCTCCAAGTATGTTCCTCTCTAGGCTGAAGCTTCTCTTCAAAATGTCTCTCTCAGTTGCTCTTGGGGCATTTGTCCTCTCTTAGATTCTCTGGAGCAAGAGTCTGCTTTCGACGGCCATCTTCAAACTGTCTCTCATGTGCAGCATCTCTCTCAGCTTCTGTGCATTATTCAATGTGTCCCTCTTGCCTGTAGCAAGCTTGCTTCTTCTGTCTGAGCTTATATAGTGCTCTAGTAAACTAATCAAGTCCCACACTGGATGGGCAGGGCCACACCTCCATGGAAATGATCCAATCAGAGTTATCACCCACAGTTGGGTGGGTCACAGCTCCATGGAAGCACTCAATCAAAGAATTAAAATCTAATCAACACTAATACATCTGCACACACAAGATTACATCAAAGATAATGGCATTGTGGGGGACATAATACATTCAAACTGGCACACCTTGATATGGTTCTTTTAGGATATGCAGAATTATTTCAACATTTATCTGTAACTTTGCAGAGCTACAGGTTGGTGGAATGCACTTTCCCTGACCTACCAGCAGATGTCCCTCTTGAGCCACCTGTTATCCTCAAGCCAGTTCTCACCCAACTTCATCCATGCACTGAGTTGGTGTACTAACCATGTCAAAATCCAATCAGTGCACCAATTTTCTGTGTGCACTGGGAATTGCCAGCCCTGTGGGTCGGGGTCATGCCTTGTGCAGTTTGGCAGTGAGTTCACTCCAGGTCACAGTGGTCCCGGCTCTTCCTGGGGTTGCTGGTGGTGTACTCTAGAGCTCAAGAGCTGTGCATCTCACCTTTCAGTTGAAATGCCTCACAGCTCCTCTCTGCCATGCACCCACTAGTCCCTGGGATTGGGGGAAGGCTCCTGTTACTTTTGTGCATCACCCCTGCCTCTAGGCTGTGCACACTGCAGGCTTCTGTGGAGGAAGTGAAGACACTGTCACAGGCCTGCTGATTTCCAAATTCCCTCAAGGAAGCTCTCAGCCATGGGGATTTGAAGGGTCATCTCCCCAGCCAACTGCAAAGATGGATGTTTGGAGCATGGAAAGCTGCTCCATTCCACACTCCTCTTCCTGCTTCAACTGCCAATCCCTGGTGCAGGGGCTCTTGGCTGTGGGTCTGAGAAGGGTTACTACCCAAAGCAAGTGCTGAGGAGGGTACCTGGAGCATGGAAGGTTGCTCACATCTGGTTGCTCCCTCCACACTCATCCACCAGCTCCAACTGCCCATTCCTGAGTGGCATTGTGTGTGGAACACTCACTGGTTTTAAATGCAGTCTCTCAGCTTCTCCAAGTACACACTTACTATAGGTGTAGATGTTCCTGCTTAACAAGTGGAATCCTGGAACTGCTGTTGTGGAGCACTTTCTGTCCTTTATCTAATGTTTTTTGTGGAGGAGGGTTTTGTTCTGTCTCTCCTAATCTGCCATCTTCCCAGAAGCTCAGCCCTAGTTTTCTTATAAGCATTTTCTAAATGGGACTATAGAATATTTGTCCTTTTGTTTCTGGCTTATTTCACTCAACATAGTGTCCTCTAGGTTCATTCATCTTATTGCATGCTTCAGGACTTCATTCCTTTCTGTAGCCACACCATACTCCATCATATGTATATACCACATTTCACCCTTTTGCTCATCCATAAATGGAGCCTTCATCCATCTCCATACAATGGCAATCATGAATAATGCCACTGTAAACATCAGTGTGCTAATTCCTAATCATGTCCCTGCTTTCAGTTCCTCTAAGTACACTCCTATTAACATGATTGCATGCTTATATGGAGACCCCATATCTAGCCTCCTTTGGATCCACCACACTGCCTTCCAGAGGGGCTGCACCTTTCTATTTCCCTACCAAAACTGATATACCTCTCTCTCCACATCTTCTACAGCACTTGTATCTTTTTGTTTGCTTATTTATTTATTTATTGAATGTGTAGATTTTATTGAGATATATTCACCTATGTTGTATACTATCCACAGTATATAATCAATGTCTGACAGTATCCTTACTTAATTGTGTAATCTTCACTTTCAATTGGAGACAATTTTCATTGCTCCAAAGAGAAAAATAACAGATAGACACTATCACCAAATAAAGAAAACCCCAAACACCCCATCTCATTTCCTTTCCAAGTATTTACCCCTAGTATTGGTGTGGAACTGGTAAGGCATTATTCTTAAATATAGCCCATAGCATGTAATAGGTAATTTCCCCCCATATCCCACTCTATCATTAACTCTTTGCACAAGTGTCATACATTTGTAGTAGTTCATGCATGAACTTATTTATATTTATAGTGTTAATCAGTAAGATACGTGACATTAGACAACCTCTTTCAATCAAATTCACCTTCAATGTGACACTATTACTTATAATCCCAATAATGAACTATCATAACCTCTATCCATTCCCAAAATTTAAATTCAACCTCATTAACAATCTTGTACATACAAGGTAACCACTCCCTTTTTATAACTTCGTTCTACCTCTAGATCCCCTATAGTCTACATTATAAGACTCCATCATAGCCTGTGGAGAATGCAGGGGTATTGGCCTACCCCACCTCCATGGTTGCTAACATGACCACAGACATAGGGGACTGGTGGTTTGATGGGTTGAGCCCACTACCATAGGTTTTACCCTTGGGAAGATGGTTGCTGCAAAGGAGAGGCTAGATCTCCCTATAATTGTGCCTAAAAGCCTTCTCCCGAATGCCTCTTTGTTGCTCAGATGTGGCCCTCTCTCTCTGGATAAGCCAACTTGAAAGGTGAAATCACTGCCCTCCCCCCTACGTCGGATCAGACACCCAGGGGAGTAAATCTCCCTGGCAATGTGGAATATGACTCCCGGGGAGGAATGTAGACCTGGCATCGTGGGATGGAGAACATCTTCTTGACCAAAAGGGGGATGTGAAAGGAAATGAAATAAGCTTCAGTGGCAGAGAGTTTCCAAAACGAGCCAAGAGGTCACTCTGGAGGGCACTCTTACGCACACTTTAGACAACCCTTTTTAGGTTCTAAAGAATTGGGGTAGCTGGTGGTGGATACCTGAAACTATCAAACTACAACCCAGAACCCATGAATCTCTAAGACAGTTGTATAAAAATGTAGCTTATGAGGGGTGACAATGGGATTGGGAAAGCCATAAGGACCACACTCCACTTTGTCTAGTTCATGGATGGATGAGTAGAAAAGTGGGGGAAGGAAACAAACAAAGCCACCCAGTGTTCTGTTTTTACTTTAATTGCTCTTTTTCACTTTAATTATTATTCTTGTTATTTTTGTGTGTGTGCTAATGAAGGTGTCAGGGATTGATTTAGGTGATGAATGTACAACTATGTAATGGTACTGTAAACAATCGAAAGTACGATTTGTTTTGTATGACTGCGTGGTATGTGAATATATCTCAATAAAATGAAGATTAAAAAAAAGACTCCATCATAAGACTATACATTATAAGACTATAAGACTATACATTACAAGACTATATAAGACTATACATTATAAAAGTTTATATTTTCTAGGTTGTTCATGTTAGTGAAATCATACAATACCTTTTTTTGTGTGTGTCTGGCTTATTTCATTCAGCATTATGTCCTCAAGGTCCATCCATGTTGCACACTTCAGGACATCATTCCTTCTTACTGCTGCATAAAATTTCATCATATGTATATCCCATATTTTGTTTGTCCACTCATTTGTTGATGGACACTTGGATTGCTTCCATGTTTTGGCAATTGTGAATAATGCTGCTATAAACATCAGTGTGCAAATGTCTGTTCATGTCACTGCTTTCAGATCCTATGGGTATATACTGAGTAGTGGAATTGCCTGGTTTTAGGACAACTTGATATTAATTTTCTGAGGAGGAGCCAAACTGTCTTCCGCAGTGGATGTCCCATTTTACAGTCCCACCAGCAGTGAATAAGTGTTCCAATTTCTCCACATCCTGTCCAACATTTGCAGTTTTCTGTTTGATTTATAGCAGCCATCCTTATAGGTATGAGATGATATCCTGTGATTTTGATTTGCATTCCCTAATAGCTAATGAAGATGAACATCTTTTCATGTGCTTTTTAACCATTTGTTTTTCCCTTTTGGAAAAATGTCTATCTATATATTTTGCCCATTTTACAATTGTGTTGTTTGTGCTTTTGTTGTTGAGTGTAGGATTTCTTTATATAAACTAGATATCAATCCCCTATCAGATAAATGCTTTCCAAATATTTTCTTCCACTGAGTTGGCTGCCTCTTCATCTTTTTGACAAAATCCTTTTGGGCACAAAAGTGCTTAATCTTGAGGAGTTCATATTTATATATATCTTTCTTTGTTCTTTGTGCTTTGGCTGTAAGGTCTAAGAATCTACTTCCTATCACAAGGTCTTGAAGATGTTTCCCTATATTTTCTAGGAGTTTTACGATACTAGCTCTTACATTTCAGTCTTTGATCCACTTTGAGTTAATCCTTGTATAAGGTGTGAGGTAGGGGTCCTCTTTAATTGCTTTGAAAAAAATGGATATCCAGTTCTCCCAGCCCAATTGATTAGAGACTATTCTGTTCTATTTCAGTGGGTTTGGGAGCCTTGACAAAAATCAATTGACCTTGCCTAGATATCACTGAAGACTGAGACAGTGATCAAATGGTAGGGAGGAGTAGCAACATAGAAGATAGGACTTAACAAAGCATGGTGACTACTGAATCATTATATAGATATTTCTTTTTAGTCTCCAGTGTATTAGAACAGCTAGAAGGAAATAATTGAAACTGTGGAACTGTGACCTATACCATATATTGAAATTTGCTCTATCAAACTTGGTAAACCTGTACTTTGAGAGTTATTACTTTTCTGTATATATATTATATTTCACAGTAAAAATGTATAAAAAAAAATAAGTTGGCCATAGATCTGAGGGTGTATTTCTGAACTCTCAATTCAATTCCATTGGTCAATATGTCTATGTTTGTGCCAATACCATGCAGTTTTGACCACTGTGGCTTTATAATAAGCTTTAAAGTCAGGAAGCATAAGTCCTCCTACTTCCTTCTTGTTTTTTTAGGATGTTTTTGGCTATTTGAGATCCCTCCCCCTTCCAAATAAATTTGATAATTAACTTTTCTAAGTTTCCAAAGTAAGTTGCTGGAATTTAGATTAGAATTACCTTGAATCTGTAGATCAAATTGATATCTTGACAACATTTAACCTTCCTATCCATGAGCACGGAATGTCTTTCCAACTATTTAGGTCTTCTTTGATGTCTTTTAGCAATGTTTTGTAGTTTTCAGTGCACACGTCTTTTATATTCTTGGTTGAGTTTATTCCTAGATACTTGATTCTTTTGTTTGTTATTATGAATGTAATTATTTTCTTAATTGCCTCCTCAGGTCATTACTAGTGTATAGAAACACTACTGATTTTTGTGCATTAATCTTATATCCCACCACTTTGCTGAATTTGTTAGCTCAAGTAGGTTTGTCATAGATTTCTTGAGATTTTTGAAATATAGGATCATGTTACTGCAAATAATGAGAGTTTTACTTCTTCCTTTCTGATTTAGATAACTTTTCTCTTTTTCTTGCCTAGTTGCTCTAGCTTGAACATCTAGCCCAATGTTGAATAATAGTGGTGACAGTGGGCATCCTTGTCTTATTCCTGATCTTAAGGAGGGGGAAAGTTTTCAGTCTCTCACCACTGAGTATGATGCTGGCTGTGGGTTTTTCACATCTGCAGTGTCAGTCACAAGATTTTCACAATTACACAGTTACACCATAAAAGCCTTATAGTTTGTATAATTCTTTTTATGTGCTATTGGATTCAATTTGCCAGTATTTTGTTGAGCATTTTTGTATCTATATTCATTAGGGAGATTGGTTTCTAGTTTCCCTTTCTTGTAGTACCTTTATCAGGTTTTGTTATAAGAGTGATGTTAACATAATAGAATGAGTTAGGTAGTATTCCTTTTTCTTCTATTTTTTGGAAGATTTCAGGAGGCCTGGTGTTAGTTCTTTATAGTATGTTTGGTAAAATTCCCCTGTGAAATCATCTGGCCATAGCTTTTTCTTTGTTGAAAGGTTTTTTGTTGATTTTTTAAATTAAGTTAAGTTTTATTGAAATATATTCACATACCATACAATCACCCATGGTGTACAATCAACTGGTTACAGTATCATCATATAGTTATACATTCATCACCCCAATCCATTTTTGAAAATTTGCTGTATATCAGAAAGAATCAGAATCAGAATAAAAAATAAAAATATAAAAGAACACCCAAACCATCCACCATCCAACCCTACTTTTCATTTGGTTTCTGTCCCCATTTTTCTACTCATTCATCCATACACTGGATAAAGGGAGTGCAAAACACAAGGATTTCACACTCACACTGTCACCCATTGTAAGCTACATTGTTATACAGTCATCTTCAAAAGCACAGGCTACTGGGTTGGCGTTTATAATTTTAGGTATTTACTTCTAGCAATTCCAATACATTAAAACCTAAAAAGTGTTATCTATATAGTGTATAAGAATGTCCACCAGAGTGACTGCTCAACTTCATTTGAAATCTCTCAGCCACTGAAACTTCATTTCATTTTGCTTCCCCCTTTTGGTCAAGAAGGTGTTCTCAATCCCATGATGCCAGATCCAGATCCATCCCTGGGAGTCATATCCTGCATTTCCGGGGAGATTTACATCCCTGGGAGTCAGGTCCCATGTAGTGGGGAGGGCACTGAGTTCACTTGCCAAGGTGGCTTATCTAGAGAGAGAGGGACACATCTGAGCAAGAAAGAGGTACTCAAGGGGAGAATCTTAGGCACAATTATAAGTGGGTTTAGCCTCTCCTTTGCAATAATGAGCTTCATAAAGGCAGGTCCCATGATAGGGGGCTTGGCACATCAAAGTGCCAGTCCTCAATGTTTGCAAGAACATCAGTAACAGTCCAGGTGAGGAAGTCCAACACTTCCACATTTTCCCCCAGCTCCATAAAGGGGTCCTGCATACATATTTTTATTCTCTGCCCAAATTACCATGGGATGTGTCACTATTTCACCCTAACCTATACTAACTCATTTCTAATTCAAAGTTCCATGTAATTGTGATGTTTGAACAAACTGACTGTAGACATCATACTATTTAGAAAATATAAATCCTGCACCAAATAAACATCTCCTCCTCTTGGTCTCATATGGAGTTTGAAGTTTTAACACACAGTCAGTTTCAACCTTCGATCTTTGGCTTGATTTGCCCTAGTCTTAAACAGATCTGCTTCATTCCTATCTCTAATTGAAGTCTGGGCTTTTCTTCAGCTTTTTTTTAAACAGTTGCTGTATGCACTAATACTGACATTCATATCTGCTGAGATCTAGCTCTGAGTTTCAGGTGTCACAGAGATACTCAATTTTCCAGAGACCAATCAGGTTATACACAAAGGGATCAGCATCTCAGAGTCTGGAGACAGCCATTACAATTCAGGAATAGATGTGACTGGTGTAATAGCTTACAATCCAGGGACCATTACAATAATCATTCCCCTGTTAGGCTGTGTTCTAAGATTCAATTCTGAGTTTACTTGTTGTAGTTAGTCCATATTGGTGAGGCATTATAGTTTTTGCCTATGTTTCTGGGATGCTTCACTCAAAATGTCTACAGGATCCATTCAACTCATGTGTCTCACTGCTTCACACCTTCTTGTAGTTGCTCAATATTCCATTCTATGCATATACCACAGTTCACGATTCTGTCCCTCAGTCTATGTACCATTAGGCCACCTCCACCCACAGCAAATCATGAATACTGCCTCCATAAACAAAAGTATGCAAATGTCCATTCATCTCTGCTGTCAGATCTTTCAATTACATAATCTATAATTAGATTGCAGGACCTTATGGCCCCCATATACTTAGCTGTTTGTGGAACAACCACACTGACCTCCAGAAAGGCTAAACCATTATTCCTCCTCATCAACAGTAGATAGGTACATCCCTCTCTCCATGTTCTCTCCAGCACTTTTATCCCTATTTATATTTTTTTCCTACAATTTTATGAAGATATATTCACATACCATACATTTATCAACAGTGTATAGTCAGATGTTCACAGTATCATCATAAAGTTGTACATTTATCACCACAATCAGCACTTGAACATATTGATTACTATAACAAAAATTTAGTGAATAATTAAAAGAAAAATAAAATGTCATACAATACAATAGAATAGTAAGGACAGAAAACAACACCACTGCCAAGAATCCCATATCCCTCCCTTATATCCCTCTCTCATACACATTTAGCTTTGGTATATTGCCTTTGTTACATTTAATAGAAGCGTATTACAATGTTACTGTTGACCATAGACTCCAGCTTGTTTTGATATTTTTTTTTTCCCAAATACCATCCCTTTTCAATGTTCTGCATGGCTGGCATTCATTTGTTTCCCACATGTAAAAATATTTTTATATTTCTACATTTAGTAACAGTCATTGGCCACTCCAGTTTTGCCAAGTTATACAGTCCCAATTTTTATCATCTATCTTTATCTCTGGTGTCATACATTCCACTATCCCACCTCTTCAGCTTTAATCACAGACATCTTTGTTCAGTGTACTTACAATATTGTGCTACCATCACACAGTATTATGCTATTTCTGGACCTATACAATCAATCCTGCTGAACATTCTGTAGTCCTTCAGCATCAAAGGTCTGATCTCAAGCCTCTTTCTGTCTCCTGGTAGCAGGTGTTGTCAGCTTTTAACTCTCAAAGTTTGTTAGCTCATATTAATGTTTGTTCATATTAGTGAGATCATGCAGTATCTGTCCTTTTGTTTCTGGCTAACTTCAGTCAACATAATGTCCTCAGGTTCATCTACCCTATTATATGTTTCATATCTTCATTCTGTCTTACAGCTGTGTAATATTCCACCATGTATATATATATCACAGTTTGTTTATCCGCTGGTCCACGGATGGACATTTCAGCTGTTTCCATCTCTTGGCAATTGTGAATAATGTTATAATAATCATCAGTTTACAAATGTCCAGTTATGTCTTAACTTTCAGTTCCTATGAGTATATACCTAGCAATGGAATAGCTTGGTCATATGGCAAATCTATACTTAGCTTCCTGAGGAACCTCTGCACTGTCTTCCAGAGTGATTGCACCATTCTACATTCCCACAATGAATAGATGTACCTCTTTCTCCACATCCTCTCCAGCACTTGTAATTTACTGTTTTTTGGATAATGGCCATTCTGGTAGGTGTGAGATATCACATTGTGGTTTGAATTTGCATTTCCCTAATAGCCAGTGAAGAACATTTTTTCATGATTTTGAGTCATTTGTATTTTCTCTTCAGAAAAGTGCCCGTCCATGTCTTTTGCCCAATTTTTAATTGGATTGTTTGTCTTTCTGCTGTTGAGTTGTAGGATCCCTTTATATAATTGGGATATTAAACCCTGATCTGATATGTGGTTTCCAAATATCATCTCCCATTGTGTAGATTGCCTTTTTACTTTTCTGACAAAGTCCTTTGATGTACAAAAGTGTTTAATTTTGAGGAGATCTCATTTGTCTATTTGCTCTTTGGTTGCTTACACCTTGGGTGTGAGGTCTAGGGAACCAACTCTTATCACAAGATCTTTAAGATATTGCCCTACATTTTCTTCTAAGAGTCATATGGTCTTAGTGCTAATGTTTAGGTCTTGGATTCATTTCAAGTTAAGTTTTGTATAAGGTGTGAGGTAGGAGTCCTCTTTCATTGTTTTGCAAATGGATATCCAGTTATCCAAACACCATTTATTGAAGAGGCCACTCTGTCCCAGTTGCTTTGGCTTGACTGCCTTATCAAAGATCAATGGTCTGTAGATGCGAGGGTCCATTTCTGAATACTCAATTTGACTCCATTGGTTGGTATGTCTGTCCTTATGCCAGTATCATGCTGTTTTGAGCACTGTAGCTTTGTAATATATTTCAAAGTCAGGTAGTGTGAGTCCTCCCACTTTGTTCCACTTTCTCAGGATATTTTTGGTTATTTGGGGCACCTTCTCCTTCCAAATAAATTTGGTTATGTGTTTTTCTATTTCTGTAAAGTAAGTTGTTGGGATTTTAGTTGGAATTGAATCTATAAATCAGTTTGGGTAAAATTGGCATTTAACTATACTTAATCTTCCAATCCATGAAGATGATATATTATGCCATTTTCTTAGATCCAGTTCCATTTCTTTCAACACTTTCTTGTAGTTTTCTGTGTAAAGGTTTTTTGTGTCCTTGGTTAAGTTTATTCCTAAATACTTGATTTTTTTCAGTTGCTACTGTAAATGGCATTTTTTCTTGATTTCCTCTTCTTGTTGCACACTACTTGTGTATAGGAACACTACAGATTTTTGTTTGTTGATTTTGTAGCCTGCCACTTTGCTGTATCCATTGACTAGTTCTAGTAGCTTTGCTGTAGATTTTTCTGGATTTTCTATATATAGAATCATGTCATCTGCAAATGGTGAAAGTTTTACATCTTCCTCTCCTATTTGGATACCTTTTATTTGTTTTTCCTGCCTAATTGCTGTAGCGAACACTTCCAGCACAATGTTGCATAACAGTGGTGATGATGGGCATCTGTGTCTTGTTCCTGATCTGAGATGGACAGCTTTCAGTCTCTCCCCACTGAGTATGTTAGCTGTGGGATTTTATATATTGCCTTTACCATTTTGAGAAAATTCCCTTCTAGACTATCTTTGAAGTGTTCTCAGGAAAGGATTTTGAATTTTATCAAGTGCCATTTCTGCATCAATTGAGATGATCATGTGGTTCTTCTGCTTTGATTTATTGATGTGGTGTATTACATTAATTGATTTTCTTGTGTTGAACCAACCTTACATACCTGGAATATATCCCACTTGGTCATGGTGTATAATATTCTAGTGTGCTCCTGGATTTGATTTGCAAGTATTTTGTTAAGGATTTTTGCACTGATATTGATTAAAGAGATTTGTTGATAATTTTCTTTTTTGTAGTATCTTTGATTTTTGATATAAGGGTGATGTTGACATCATAGAATGAGTTATGTAGCTTTCCCTGTTCTTCAATTTTTTTGAAGATTCTGAGCAGGATGGGTACTAATTCTTTCTTGGATGTTCGGTAGAATTCACATGTGAAGCCATCTGGTCCTTGGGTCTTCCTTTTCGGGAGCTGTTTGATGACTGACTGAATCTCTTTACTTGTGGTTGGTTTCTTGAGGTCATCTATTTCTTCTTGAATCAATGTTGCTTGTTTATATTTTTCAAAAAAGTCCATTAGCATATAGTCGCTCATAGTATCTTCTCATTATCTCCTTTATTTCTGCAGGATCAGTAGTTGCCTCCTTTCCCATTTCTGATTGAATTTATTTGCATCCATTCCTTTTTTTTTTCCTTCAATCTTTTTCAGACTAGCTAGTGGTCTATCAATTTTATGGATTTTAGCAAAGAACCAACTTCTGATTTTGTTGTCTCTCTCTATTGTTTTCCTGTTCTCAATTTCATTTATTTCTGATCTAATCTTTGTTATTTCTTCCTCTCTGTTTGCTTTGGGGTTAATTTGCTGTTCTTTCTCTAATTCCTCCAGGTGATCAGTTAATTCCTCAATTTTTGCTCCCTCTTCTAACATGGGCAATAAATTTCCCTCTCAGCACTGCCTTTGCTTCATCTCATAAGTTTTGATATGTTGTGTTTTCTTTGTCATTTGCCTTGAGGTATGTACTAATTTCTTCTGCAATTTCTTCCTTTATCCACTGGTTTTCTAAGAGGGGGTTGTTTACCCTCCATATATTTGTGAGTTTTATGACCTTCTGCCTTTTATTTATTTCCAGCTTTATTCCATTATGGTCTAAGAAAGTGCTTTGTATAATATAAATATTTTGAAATTTGTTGAGACTTGCTTTGTGACACAACATGTGGTCTATTCTAGAGAATTTTCCATGAGCACTTGAGAAAAATGTGTATCCTGCTGTTGTTTGATGTAGTGTCTATAAATTTCCATGAAGTTTAGTTCATTTATCATACAATCCAATGTCTCCATTTCTTTATTGATCCTCTGTCTAGATGTTGTATCCATTGCTGAGAGCAGTGTATTGAAGTCTTCAAATATTATTGTAGAGGTGTATACTTCTTTCAGTGTTCTCAGTGTTTGCCTCATGAATTTTGGGGCATTCTGGCTTGTTGCATAAATATTTATGATTGCTATGTTTTCTTGATGAATTGATCCTTTTATTAATATATAGTGTCCTTCTTTATCTCTAATTGTTTTACTTTTGAAGTCTACTTTGTCTGATGTTAGTATAGCTTTGTCTGCTTTTTTCTGGTTGTTCTTTGCATGAAATATCTTTTTCCAACCTTTCATTTTCAGTCTATTTTTTCCTTGTATTTCAAATGTGTTTCTCATAGGCAGCATATAGACGGGTTCTTTTTTTTTTAATCCATTCTGCCAGCCTGTGTCTTTTTATTGGGGAGTTTAGTCCATTAATATTTGGTATTATTACTGTAAGGGCAGTACTTTCTTCTACCATTTTGTCTGTTAGATTTTATATATCTTATTTTTTCCTCTTTCTCCTTTTATCTTTCTTGATAATCTTCATTTCTTCACTCTTCCCCAACTCTCTCTCTCCTGTATTTTCCTATCAGCTGGTAGCACTGCCTTTAGTATTTCTTATAGCACCAGTCTCTTATTCACAAACTCTCCATGTCTTTTTGTCTGAAAATATTTTAATCTCTCCCTCATTTTTTGAAGGACAGTTTTGCTGGATATAGAATTTTTGGTTGGCAGTTTTTCTCTTTCAGTATCTTAAATATATCATGTCACTGTCTTCTTGCCTCCACGATTTCTGTGGAGAAGTCTGTACATAGTCTTATTGAGCTTCCCCTGTATGTGATGGATTGCTTTTCTTCTGCTTATTTCAGAATTCTCTGTCTTTGACATTGGGCAATCTGATCAGTAAATGTCTTAGAGTAGGTCTATTGGGATCTATTCTGTTTGGGGTACACTGTATTTCTTGAATCTGTAATTTTCTGTATTTCATAAGAGTTGGCAAATTTTCAGTGAATATTCCTTCTATTATTCTTTCTGCCCCTTTTCCCTTCTTTTCCTTCTGGGATATCCATAGCATGCATATTTGGGCCTTTCATGTTGTCACTCAGCTCTCTAAGACCCTGTTTGTATTCTTGCATTTTTTTCACCACCTGTTCTTTTGTGTGCATGAATTCACATGTCTTGCCTTCCTATTCACTGATCCTTTCTTCTGCCTGTTCAAATCTACTGTTGTGTCCCTCCATTGTTTTTCATCTCCTCCATTGTGGCCTGCATTCCCATAAGTTCTGCCATTTATTTTTTCAAGTTTTAGAATTCTTTATGGTTATCCAGTGCCTTCTTTATATCCTTCATCTCTTTTGCCATATCTTCCCTCAGTTCATTGAATTGATTTTTTTTTTAGCTTGGCAGCTGCTTTTATTTCATAATTATGACTGAAAAGTAAATTATAATTTGCTAATATTCTTGTATTACTTGGTCTAAAATGTAGGGAGTAACATTCTAACTTTATATTCTTAACCTAGGTTCAATATGCTGCTTATGTCAATCTGGGAGGCATCACCTCTGTTATTAAGCTGATGTTTGCAGGACTTTTCTTTTTTTTTTTTTTTTTTAATCTTCATTTTATTGACATATATTCACATACCACGCAGTCATACAAAACAAATCGTACTTTCGATTGTTTACAGTACCATTACATAGTGGTACATTCATCACCCAAATCAATCCCTGACACCTTCATTAGCACACACACAAAAATAACAAGAATAATAATTAGAGTGAAAAAGAGCAATTGAAGTAAAAAAGAACACTGGGTACATTTGTCTGTTTCTTTCCTTCCCCTATTTTTCTACTCATCCATCCATAAACTAGACAAAGTGGAGTGTGGTCCTTATGGCTTTCCCAATCCCATTGTCACCCCTCATAAGCTACATTTTTATACAGCTGTCTTTGAGATTCATGGGTTCTGGGTTGTAGTTTGATAGTTTCAGGTATCCACCACCAGCTACCCCAATTCTTTAGAACCAAAAAGGGTTGTCTAAAGTGTGCGTAAGAGTGCCCACCAGAGTGACCTCTTGGCTCCTTTCGGAATCTCTCTGCCACTGAAGCTTATTTCATTTCCTTTCACATCCCCCTTTTGGTCAAGAAGATGTTCTCCATCCCACGATGCCAGGTCTACATTCCTCCCCGGGACTCATATTCCACGTTGCCAGGGAGATTCACTCCCCTGGGTGTCTGATCCCACGTAGCGGGGAGGGCAGTGATTTCACCTTTCAAGTTGGCTTAGCTAGAGAGAGAGGGCCACATCTGAGCAACAAAGAGGCATTCGGGAGGAGGCTCTTAGGCACAACCATAGGGAGGCCTAGCCTCTCCTTTGCAGCAGCCATCTTCCCAAGGGTAAAACCTGTGGTAGAGGGCTCAACCCATCAAACCACCAGTCCCCTATGTCTGTGGTCATGTTAGCAACCATGGAGGTGGGGTAGGCGAATACCCCTGCATTCTCCACAGGCTCCTCAAGGGGGCACTACATCTTTTTTCTATCCTTCTTTTTCTTTTTTATTTTTTTTAACTTTCCCTTCTTTTTTAAATCAACTGTATGAAAAAAAAGTTAAAAAGAAAACAAGCATACAATAAAAGAACATTTCAAAGAGACCATAACAAGGGAGTAAGAAAAAGACAACTAACCTAAGATAACTGCTTAACTTCCAACATGTTCCTACTTTACCCCAAGAAAGTTACCTAATATAGCAACATTTCTGTGAACTTGCTCCTACTATATCCATCAGAAATTAACAGACCATAGTCATTCCTGGGCATCCCCAGAACGTTAAATAGCTTATCTGTTGTTCTTGGATTATTGCTCCCCCTTCCTTAATTGCTCTCTATTGCTAGTTCCTCTACATTCTACATTATAAACCATTTGTTTTACATTTTTCAAAGTTCACATTAGTGGTAGCATATAATATTTCTCTTTTTGTGCCTAGCTTATTTCGCTCAGCATTATGTCTTCAAGGTTCATTCATGTTGTCATATGTTTCACGAGATTGTTCCTTCTTACTGCCGCGTAGTATTCCATCGTGTGTATATACCACATTTTATTTATCCACTCATCTGTTGAAGGACATTTGGGTTGTTTCCATCTCTTGGCAATTGGGAATAATGCTGCTATGAACATTGGCGTGCAGATATCTGTTCGTGTCACTGCTTTCCGATCTTCCAGGTATATACTGAGAAGTGCAATCGCTGGATCGAATGGTAACTCTATATCTAGTTTTCTAAGGAGCTGCCAGACTGACTTCCAGAGTGGCTGAACCATTATACAGTCCCACCAACAATTTCTCCACATCCCCTCCAGCATTTGTAGTTTCCTGTTTGTTTAATGGCAGCCATTCTAACCTGTGTTAGATGGTATCTCATTGTGGTCTTAATTTGCATCTCTCTAATAGCTAGTGAAGCTGAACATTTTTTCATGTGTTTCTTGGCCATTTGTATTTCCTCTTCAGAGAACTGTCTTCTCATATCTTTCGCCCATTTTATAATTGGGCCGACTGTACTATTGTCATTGAGTTGTAGGATTTCTTTATATATGCAAGATATCAGTCTTTTGTCAGATACATGGTTTCCAAAAATTTTTTCCCATTGAGTTGGCTGCCTCTTTACCTTTTTGAGAAATTCCTTTGAGGTGCAGAAACTTCTAAGCTTGAGGAGTTCCCATTTATCTGTTTTTTCTTTTGTTGCTTGTGCTTTGGGTGTAAAGTCTAGGAAGTGGCCGCCTAATACAAGGTCTTGAAGATGTTTTCCTACATTATCTTCTAGGAGTTTTATGGTACTTTCTTTTATATTGAGATCTTTGGTCCGTTTTGAGTTAATTTTTGTGTAGGGGGTGAGGTAGGGGTCCTCTTTCATTCTTTTGGATATGGATATCCAACTCTCCCAGCCCCATTTGTTGAAACGACCATTATGACTTAGTTCAGTGACTTTGGGGGCCTTATCAAAGTTCAGTCGGCCATAGATTTGAGGGTCTATTTCCGAATTCTCAATTCGATTCCATTGATCTATATGTCTATCTTGGTGCCAGTACCATGCTGTTTTGGCAACTGTGGCTTTATAATAAGCTTCAAAGTCAGGGAATGTAAGTCCTCCCACTTCGTTTTTCTTTTTTAGAGTGTCTTTAGCAATTCAAGGCATCTTCCCTTTCCAGATAAATTTGATAACTAGCTTTTCCAAGTCTGCAAAGTAGGTTGTTGGAATTTTGATTGGGATTGCATTGAATCTGTAGATGAGTTTGGGTAGAATTGACATCTTAATGAGATTTAGTCTTCCTATCCATGAACATGGAATATTTTTCCATCTTTTAAGGTCCCCTTCTATTTCTTTTAGTAGAGTTATGTAGTTTTCTTTGTATCGGTCTTTTACATCTTTGGTTAAGTTTATTCCTAGGTACTTGATTTTTTTAGTTGCTATTGAAAATGGTATCTTTTTCTTGAGTGTCTCTTCAGTTTGTTCATTTCTAGCATATAGAAACATTACTGACTTATGTGCATTAACCTTGTATCCCGCTACTTTGCTAAATTTGTTTATTAGCTCGAGTAGCTGTAGCGTCGATTTCTCAGGGTTTTCTAGATATAAGATCATATCATCTGCAAACAATGACAGTTTTACTTCTTCTTTTCCAATTTGGATGCCTTTTATTTCTTTGTCTTGCCGGGTTGCCCTGGCTAGCACTTCCAGCACAATGTTGAATAACAGTGGTGACAGCAGGCATCCTTGTCTTGTTCCTGATCTTAGGGGGAAGGCTTTCAGTCTCTCAACATTGAGTACTATGCTGGCTGTGGGTTTTTCATATATGCTCTTTATCATGTTGAGGAAGTTTCCTTCAATTCCTACCTTTTCAAGTGTTTTTATCAAAAAGGGATGTTGGATTTTGTCAAATGCTTTTTCAGCATCTATTGAGATGATCAATTGATTTTTCCCTTTTGAGTTTTTAATGTGTTGTAATACATTGATTGATTTTCTTATGTTGAACCATCCTTGCATGCCTGGAATGAACCCCACTTGGTCATGGTGTATGATTTTTTTAATGTGTCTTTGAATTCGATTTGCAAGTATTTTGTTGAGGATTTTTGCATCTATATTCATTAGGGAGATTGGCCAGTAGTTTTCTTTTTTTGTAGCATCTTTGCCTGGTTTTGGTATTAGATTGATGTTAGCTTCATAAAATGAGTTAGGTAGTGTTCCCTTTTCTTCAATGTTTTGAAAGAGTTTGAGTAAGATTGGTGTCAGTTCTTTCTGGAACGTTTGGTAGAATTCCCCTGTGAAGCCATCTGGCCCTGGGCATTTATTTGTGGGAAGATTTTTGATGAGTGACTGGATCTCTTTGCTTGTGATGGGTTGGTTGAGGTCTTCTATTTCTTCTGTGGTCAGTTTAGGTTGTTCATATGTTTCCAGGAAATTGTCCATTTCCTCTACATTCTCCAGTTTGTTGCCATACAGTTGTTCATAGTATCCTCTTATAATTTTTTTTAATTTCTTCAGGATCAGCAATTATGTCACCTTTTTCATTCATTATTTTGTTTATATGGGTCTTCTCTCTTTTTGATTTTGTCAGTCTAGCTAGGGGCTTGTCAATCTTGTTGATCTTCTCAAAGAACAAACCTTTGGTGATATTTATCCTCTCTATTGTTTTTTTGTTCTCTATGTCATTTATTTCTGCTTTAATCCTTGTTATTTCTTTTCTTGTACTTGGTTTAGGATTGGTTTGCTGTTCATTTTCTAGCTTCTTCAGTTGATCCATTAGTTCTTTGATTTTGGCTGTTTTTTCCTTTTTAATATATGTGTTTAGTGCTATAAATTTTCCCCTTAGCACTGCTTTTGCTGCATCCCATAAGTTTTGGTATGTTGTGTTCTCATTTTCATTCATCTCTATATATTTAGCAATTTCTCTTGCTATTTCTTCTTTAACCCACTGATTGTTTAGGAGTGTGTTGTTTAACCTCCAGGTATTTGTGAATTTTCTAAGTCTCTGATGGTTATTGACTTCTAATTGTATTCCATTGTGGTCAGAGAATGTGCTTTGAATAATTTCAATCTTTTTAAATTTATTGAGGCTTGTTTTATGTCCCAGCATATGATCTATTCTGGAGAAAGTTCCATGGGCACTAGAATAGTATGTGTATCCTGGTGATTTGGGATGTAATGTCCTGTATATGTCTGTTAAATCTAATTCATTTATCAGATTGTTTAGGTTTTCAATTTCCTTATTGGTGTTCTGTCTGGTTGATCTATCTATAGGAGAGAGTGATGTGTTGAAGTCTCCCACAATTATTGTGGAAACATCAATTGCTTCCTTTAGTTTTGCCAGTGTTTCTCTCATGTATTTTGTGGCACCTTGATTGGGTGCATAGACATTTACGATTGTTATTTCTTCTTGCTGAATTGCCCCTTTTATTAGTATGTAGTTGCCTTCTTTGTCTCTCAAAACATCCCTGCATTTGAAGTCTATTTTATCTGAGATTAATATTGCTGCACCTGCTTTCTTTTGGCTGTAGCTTGCATGAAATATTTTTTTCCATCCTTTCACTTTCAGTTTCTTTGTGTCCCTGTGTCTAAGATGAGTCTTTTGTATGCAACATATTGATGGTTCATTTTTTTTGATCCATTCTGTGAATCTATATCTTTTAATTGGGGAGTTTAATCCATTTACATTCAACGTTATAACCGTGAAGGCATTTCTTGAATCAGCCATCTTATCCTTTGGTTTATGTTTGTCATATTTTTCCCCTCTGTCTATTAATATCCTTTATTGTACCCATACCGAATCTCTTTAGTACTGAACCTTTCTCCACGTCTCTCTGTCCTTTCTTTGTTTCTCTGTCTGTAGGGCTCCCTTTAGTATCTCCAGTAGGGCAGGTCTCTTGTTAGCAAATTTTCTCAGCATTTGTTTGTCTGTGAAAAATTTAAGCTCTCCCTCAAATTTGAAGGAGAGCTTTGCTGGATAAAGTATTCTTGGCTGGAAATTTTTCTCACTCAGAATTTTAAATATATCGTGCCACTGCCTTCTCGCCTCCATGGTGGCTGCTGAGTAGTCACTACTTAGTCTTATGCTGTTTCCTTTGTATGTGGTGAATTGCTTTTCTCTTGCTGCTTTCAGAACTTGCTCCTTCTCTTCTGTGTTTGACAGTGTGATCAGTATATGTCTCGGAGTGGGTTTATTTGGATTCATTCTATTTGGGGTTCGCTGAGCATTTATAATTTGTGTATTTATGTTGTTTAGAAGATTTGGGAAGTTTTCCCCAACAATTTCTTTGAATACTCTTCCTAGACCTTTACCCTTTTCTTCCCCTTCTGGGACACCTATGAGTCTTATATTTGGACGTTTCATATTATCTATCATATCCCTGAGGTCCATTTCGATTTTTTCAATTTTTTCCCCATTCTTTCTTTTATGCTTTCATTTTCCATTCTGTCATCTTCGAGGTCACTGATTCGTTGTTGAACTTCCTCTAGTCTTGTACTATGAGTGTCCAGAATCGTTTTAATTTGGTCAACAGTTTCTTTAATTTCCATAAGATCATCCATTTTTTTATTTAGTCTTGCAATGTCTTCTTTATGCTCTTCTAGGGTCTTCTTGATATCCTTTGTCTCCCGTACTATGGTCTCATTGTTCATCTTTAGTTCTTTGAGTAGCTGCTCTAGGTGCTGTGTCTCTTCTGGTCTTTTGATTTGGGTGCTTGGGCTTGGGTTACCCATATCGTCTGTTTTTTTCATATGCTTTATAATTTTCTGTTGTTTTTGGCCTCGTGGCATTTGCTGAACTTGATAGGGTTCTTTTAGATTTGTAGACCAATTGAAGTCCTTATCTCTAATTTATCAGATCTACAGCTTCGTGGAGTACACTTTCTCTAACTAACCAGCAGGTGGCGTCCATGAGCCACCTGTTCTCCACAAGCCAGTTCTCCCCTGCTTAGCCTTTTTGGTGAGTGGGGGAGTGAGTCTTGTGGCGTCCAATTGGTGTACCAAGCTTGCGTGTGTAGTTAGTGTTGCCTGCCCTGTATATGGGGCGTGTTTCTGGGCAGTCAGGGAGGGGGGGAGGCTCTAACAATCAAATCTCCCTGGTGATCCTAGAGTTTTAAAGCTGCTGCAATAGTCTAATCCTTCAGTTCAGTCCTGCCACAGTTTGTCTCTGCCACTGACCCACAAGTCCTTGGTATTGGCGTATGGCTCCTGAGACTTGCAAGTGGGCCCCTCTTCCAGGCCGTGCACCCCGGGTCCTCTGTTGAGGGATGACTGTGCTATGTCACAGGTGAGTGCCGTCCCCCCAGGGCATGTTCTGTGCTGCTGGGCTGTGTAGGGAGGCTCCCAGTCTGCTGAAATGATGGCTGAATGAGGCTTTGTTAATTCACACTGCTCTACCTTCCCAGCTCTGGTACAATCAGCTGAGGTTGCAGGGAAGGCTAATGTCCACGCCCAGTTTTGTGGTGTGTGCCTGTTATTTGAAGCACTTCCGTCACAGTGGGTTGTCTGGGGCACTTCTGGGCTATGGGGCTGGCGATGGGCAGGAGTGTTTCCTGTCCACCAGGATGATGGCTGTGAGGAGACACCCCCCTTTTCTTGGAAAGTTGTGGTGGTAAGTGAATTTTCTCAGCCACTGGATTATTGTGTTTTGTCTCAGAGCTCTCCTAGTTCTGTTCTTGACTTGACCTGCCCAAATTGCAAGTCTTTGAAGCTTTCTGTATTGGGCTTCTTAGAGTAATTGTTTTAGAAAAAGAAAAAAGGATTAAAAAGAAAAAAAGGCCCTCCTCAGAGATCTAATGGGTTATTGAAATGCTAAGAGAGAAAGCAACCAGGGCCATTAAGGAAAGGTACACAGGGCAGAGAGATCAGCTTTTCTTCGGGATTTGCATATGCGCCTCAGGGCCTGAGCTCGGGCCTGGGCTCTGCCCTTCCCTTTTCTATGTTCACCAGAACTCCAAAAATCCTCCGCTTTTATTTTGGAGTTTTTCGTGTTGTTTTTTTTCTATGCCTGTCTCCTCTCTGCTGGGCTGGCTGCTCTCAGATTCTCTGGTGTCTGGTCTCAGTCTATCTATGGTTGGAGTTTGGATCAGTAGAATGAGTTTCCGATAAGGGCTGCCACTGCGGTTCTCCCTTCTCCTTCCCGGAGCTGACAGCCCCTTCTCCCATGGGAGTGAGCCTGGCAGGGAGGGGCGCGGGTCCCCTGGCTGCAAAAACTTACAGATTTTGCTGATCTCAGCAGTTCCACGTTTTCATGAGTGTTGTATGAAGTATGCCCAAAGTCAGGTTGCTCTGTGTTTTCCAGTCCACACAGTTCCTGGCTTTCTACCTCCTTTCCTGGAGGAGTAACTAAAACATACAGCTCACCAGTCTGCCATCTTGCCCCGCCTCCTCATTGAATTGATTTTGCATTATTTGCGTCAAGTCCTGCATCTCCGTTGAACTATTAGTTTGTTCCTTTGACTCATCCATATTTTCATGTTTCCTAGTATGGCTCATTATCTTTAGTTGTCTAGGCATCTTATTTTCTTGACTAGTTTATTCTTGAGCTCATTTTCACTCTTTTACCTAGAGTTTTCTTATTGGTTGTCTTTGTTCTCTAACCTTTGGTGTTTAGTTCAGCTTATTCTATGCCTCTAAATTAGGTTCTATCTAGCTGATGGGAGCTTTTCACCTCTTGTTTTTCTGTTTCTTGCCCTGCCTTTCTGTAACCTTTTTGTGTGAGGTTCTCCTCAGATATGGTTAACCCCAGTCAGGTTTTCCCAGTTCAGAGAGGCCCAGATCTTACAAAGAGGATATGTAGTTTCCTTGCAAATGAGACTATCCTGTGAAATCTTTAGACACTGTGTTTTCCTGTGCTGCCTAGCAGGTGGCACTTGCCAACCCACAGCTCCCCCACCAGTGTGAGGAGGTGTGGAGCCTGTAGTTTTCCTGGTGACCCTGACACTGTCAGGGGCATGGATGACTGAAGCTGGAATCTGAATTCCTGTCCCTGGGGTCTGAGTTCCCAGAAGGAGGGCTGCCAATTGAGCTGGACCTCCTTCCATTCTCTCAATCCTAGGAATTACAGCTGTCTCCCAGGGACACTAGTCCCTTCTCCCCTCTCCTCTTTGCAGCAAATGCAGCTTAATTCTTTGGTCAGCGAGGGTTGCTAACTAAGGAGTGTGGTGGAGACCTTCTTCAGAAGTGAATCTGAAATTCAGAGAAGTCCTGGGTACTCTGTCCCCCTCAAGACTAGCCTAGACCTTCAACTTGGGCCGCCTGATAGAAAATAACCACACATGTCACTTTTAAATTTAAAAAGTATATAGAAAAGAAAAACAGAAAAAAGAAAGAAAGAAAATCTTCCCCAAGCCTGGATGTTTTATCAGTGTCAGAATAGAGCACTAAAAATGTACTTTGGGCTATTGTCTGATAATTACTCTCCAACAGCTTCAACTCCACCCCTGCCGGGAGCTACTGAAGTACAGAAAGATAAGGACTCAGTGAGAAAGGGGAAGGGGCAAAATGTAGGAAAAAAAAGAAAAAAACTAGGCTTTTTTTGGAGCCAGGGAGTGCGTGCCCACTTTTACGTGCCCCCCCCCTTTTCAGAGCCCAGCCTTCGTTAGCACCCCCAGTTCCAAAAATTAGTTAATTAATTTGTTGATTAATTCTGGAGTTGAGACTGGGTTGAGTCCCCCTTCTTGCCCTCAGCAGATTGTTGTCTGGGAGAGTGGAGGATAAATAGTGCTGTTTTTTTTGTTTGTTTGGCACACCTGCCACATTTCTGGCTGTGTGTCCGTTCTTGCAAGATCTGAATGAATTCTTTCCTTCATCCACAATTGGGTGAGTGTTTATTCCTTTTTGCTTGTTTTTCACACTCTGATGAATTTTTTTAATCTTTTGGGGCCCATGATAATAACCCTATCTCATTTCTGATTTTTCATTTGTATCTTCTCTGTTTTTGACTTTCTTTGTCTAGATAGTGGTTTCTTGACTTGTTGATCTTCTCAAAACACCAACTTTGGTTTTACTGTTTCTATCTATTGCTTTTATTTCCATTTCATTTATTTCTGCTTTAGTATTTTTCTTCTCTTCTTCTACTTGCTTTTGGGTTAGTTTCCTGTTCTTTCTCTAGCTTCCTCAGTTGCTCAATTAGGTCTTCAGTTTTAGTTGTTTCTTCCTTTTTAATGTAGGCATTTAGAGTTATAAATTTCCCTCTCAGCATGGCCTTCACTGCATCCCACAGGTCTTGATATGTTGTATTCTCATTTTCATTTGTCGCCAGATATTTACTTATTTCTTGTGCAATTTCTTCTTTGACTCACTGTTTAAGAGTGTGTTGTTTAACCTCCATGTATTTGTGAAAGTTACAGTTCTTTGGTGGTTACTGTTTTCCAGCTTCATTCCATTAAGATAAGAGAAAGCGCTTTCAATAATTTCAATCTTTTAAAATTTGTTCAGACCCATTTTGCACTCCAGCATATGATCTGTCCTGAAGAATGTTCCATGAGCACTTGAGAAGAATGTATATCCTTGTGTTTTGGGATGCCATGATCTATATGTCTGTTAGGTCTAATCCATTTATCACATTATTTAAATACTCTATCTGCTTATTGATCCTCTGTCTCATTCTATCTGAAGAAGAGAGTGGTATACTGAATCCTCCCACTATTACTGTAGAGACATTTATTGCTCTCATGTTTTGTCAATGTTTCCCTCATGTACTTTGGAGCGCCTTGATTGGGTGCATAAACATTTATGATTATTTCCTCTTGGTGAATTGTCCATTTTATTAATATAGTGTCCTTGTCTCTTATGATATCTTTCCATTTAAATTTTACTTTGATTTTTATTGCTATCCCTGCTTTCTTTTGGTTACAACTTGTGTTTCATTTTCAACTTTTTTGTATCCTTGGGTCTTAGGTGAGTCTCTTGTAAACAGTGAATAGATGGATCATGTTTTTATATCCATTCTGTCAATCTGTATCTTTTAATTCAGGAGTTTCATCCATTAATATTCAAAGTTATTACTGTAAGGCAGTTATTGATTCAACCATCTTATCCTTTGGTTTTTATTTGTCATATCTATTTTTTTCTTCTCTATTTATTCTTTAAGTAATTTTTTCTTGGATTCTTTGAATATCTTGATAAGGTTGTTTTGAAAGTTCATTTCCCTCACTCACCTAAGATTTTATAGTTCCTTCAGATTGTGTTGAAGGTCTCCTTTGGCATTTGGTCTGTCAGTAATTCCTAGCCAGGCAAAGGCCGAGGCCTACCATGGGAGACAAAGGTCTCTGGAAGACCAGGCAGAAAAGCTTTTTGCCTGAGTGTACTTTCCCTGTGTTCCCAGATGGCCACCTTGGGCCACTTTTTCCCCTCAAGCCCACCTTTCCCCACCTATGCCAGCCCACTGGGCAGGGTCCAGACTAGTATGGTCTCTTTGTGTGCTGAAAGCCACCAGCCCCAGCACTTCAGGTTGGGCACTGTGCACCTTGGTGGAGAATCCCCTGGTGGGAATGATGTGTCTGGTGATTCCCAGGCTCCTGAGTGGACTGATCTAGGGCTGTAGTACTGAAGGCTCTCCTTCCCCAGCCTGCAGCCAGCCTGAGGGTACTCTGCTTTCTGTCAATCCACTGTATCCAGGCCAGTGTGTACCCTCAGGCCTCTGGGGTGGGGAAGTAGCACCTGGTGCTTCAGGGTGGCTCTCTCCCACCTCCCTGCCTCTCTGCCCATGCATGCTGTGAGTACCTCAGACTTCCGTGGAGAAAGGATGTAGGAGTGGGACCCAGAACGTCTCTCTTGCCAGTAAGTTGTCAGATAGTCTCTGCTCTGCATCCCCTCTCCTCCCAAGGGGAGTGCCCCCAGTATCCCAGAAACCCAGGCACCAACAGTGGTCTGCCTCTGGGTTGAGGAGTAGGCACTGGACACCACCACAAGGTCTCTGTGTATGGATAAAACAAGTGTGTTGTTTCCTGAGTTCCCATGTGAGAGGTCCTGCCTCTGGGACTGAGAGATGACTCCCCAGCTGGCTGTGGAGATGGAAGTGCAGAAGTGCACCACTCCTCCTGTAGCCACTCTGACTCATTCATAGTAGCTGGCCACAGTTGCAGGCACAATTGAATAAACTCACCCCATCTTCTCAGTCGTGTATCCTTCACTTTTTTAATCCAGATTTTCCCTATATAGTGTAGAAATCCCTCTATGGTCATTCATACCCTCAAACCACTGTCCTGGCTATTTTCTGCCTTTTTCCTAGTTAAGCCATGGTGGAGAAGTTAGCTTTGCCTATCCTATTTCACCATCTTCCTGGAAGCTCTATGTTTCCTTTTATATTTTCAAATTATTCTTTATGCTCACACATTGTCTTCTTAATATCTTTTAGCTCTTTATGCATAATTTCCTTCATCTCCTAGAATTATTTTAGGAGATTTGTTTGAAAAAAAATTTTTTGGCTTAAACAATGCAACCTCTATTAGACCACCATTTTAAGGCTAGGAAAATTCAAGGTGTCATCGAGACAATGCTTTCTTCTCAAAGTCTGGTGTCCTGGAGTTGGCTGTCAGGGATACTTGGTCCTGAGCTCCTCTGCACATAGCAATGCATGTGGCAGCCTCCCCTGGCCACTCCAGTTTCTGTTGACCTGCTTCTTGCTTCCTGTGGCTTTCTTTCTCTCTGTCTACTTATAAATGATGCCAGTAATAGGATTAAGACCCATTCAGATTGAGTTGGGCCACACCTTAACTGAAGTAGCTTCATCAAGAGATCTTACTTACAATGGGTTCACACCAACAGGGATGGATTACGTTTAAGAACATGTTTTTCTGTTGGTACATACAGCTCCAAATCACCACACACATGAATGCCCCTTTCCCTTTCATTTGGGGGATATTGTACTAGACAAGAGAGGAGTGAGGGACACCTGCCTCCCCAAACCCCCTGTGGGAGCCAGAATATCAGGCTGGAAACAAGTTCATGGTTCATGCTCCTCCATTTCAATCTCTATTCTAGGTTTGGAATTCTGGTCCAGACTATGGTAAAGTCTGCTAGTTCAAGGTTGGCCAGATCAATCACTTAAGAATATGTAAATGAATAAGCCATGAAAGATTTTTCCTGAGGCATTCCTGGAAAATGCTCATAGATTCTTCCTTTTCTTTCCATGCTTATCTGAAGAATTTAGCCTTAGTTTGCAGTTTTCCCTAACAAAGATCAAAGAATATTGGCAGCTGATGCACAAATTCACATGTGGCTAAAAGGCAAGAAACTAGGGGACTGTCTGGGATCCAGGTCTCCCTACACTGTCTTGATTATGTATCCTCAGGGCCCAGGACACCTGAAGCAGGTATGCAGTCTGGCAGTGGGGTAAGCAAAGGGGTAGGAGTGCTGGAGCTCCAGCTTTAGAAAGTCAAGTGTGTGGTAGGACTGTGCTGTACAACACAGCAGTCATTGAATGTGTGGGGCTTTTGAACACTAGTGGCTAGTATGACTCAAAATGCATGTGTCCAGAAAATCCACCCTGGATTTTTAAATACTGTAAGAAGAAGATTAAACATCTCAATTAATTATTTTTATATTGTTAAGGGTTGAAATATAGTAGTTGAGATATATTGGGTTAAATAAAATATATTGTTGGAAATAATTTTACCTCAGTTCTTTTTTTAGTTTGTTCTTCTATTTTTAGATTCTTTTTTAATGCAATTTTGTTGATATATATTCATACACCATATAGTCCATTCAAAATATACAATCAATGGCTCACATTATCACCATATAGTTATGCATTCATCACCATAATAAATTTCAGAACATTTTAATTACTCCAAAATAAAGAAAAAATTGAAATAAAAATAAATAGTACACCCAAAACATCCCATACACATTATCACCCCTATTATATATATATATTTTAGTCTTTATTTCATTATTCATCTGTCCATACACTGGATAAAAGGAGTGTCAGTCACAAGATTTTCACAATCACAGACCCACAATAAAAGCTATATAGTTAAACAATCATCACCAAGAATAAAATCTACTGGATTACAGCTCACCAGATTCAGGTATTACCTTCTAACTATTCTAATACACTAGAAAATAAAAAGGAGTGTCTATATAATTCTTAAGAATAACCTCCAAAATGACCTCTTGACACTATTTGAAATCTTGTAGCCACAGAAACTTTATTTTGCTTCCTTTCTTTTGCTCCTTTTGGTCAAGAAGGCATTGTCAATCCCATGATGACAGGGCCAGGCTCATCTCTGGGAGTCATGGCCCAAGTTACCAGGGAGATTTACACACCTGGGAGTCATGACCCAAGTAGGGGAGAGGATAGTGAGTTTATTTGCAGAGTTGACTGAGGGAGGCTACATCTGAGCAACAAGAGGTTCTCTGTGGGTGAGCTTTAAGCATAATTATAAGTAGGGTTAGCTTCTCCTTTGCAGGAATAAGCTTCATATGGGCAAGCCCTAAGACTGAGGGATTGAGTTATTAAATTTGGAGTCCCAAAAGCGTGTGAGAATATCAGGAATTCCGCAGGTGGGGGAAGTATAGTATTTCCACATTTCTCCCCAGTCCTTCAAGAATACATTGCAAATACTTATTTATTTTCTGCCCCAAATAATCTGGGATGTCTCACTGTATTACATTATCCTGTACAGAATAACAAAATCTCACTCCCTATTCTATGTTCCATGCAATTTTACTGTTTAAATAAACTGAACATACAGGGTAAATTACATAGCACACTACAGAGAATATATATTTTGTACCAAATGAACATCTCTTAAATAACAGTTAAAACTCAGGAATAGATGTGACTGCTGTAATAGCTTACAATCTAGGAACTTTTCCTACAAGCCTTATTGAACATTTTGTACTCCTGCATCATCAACTGCCCAACCTCTACCCGCATTCTGTCCCCTTGTAACCTATGCTCTGGAGTTCAATTCTCCGCATTTGTTCATTATTATTAGTTTATATTAGTGGGGCCTTAAAATATTTGTCCTTTCATTTCTGGCTTACCTCACTCAACATAATGTCCTCAACATTCATCACCTAGTTTCAGGCATCACAACTTCATTCTTTTTGCATTCACTGAATATTCCATTGTATGAATACACTACAGTTTGCCTCTTCATTCATCAGTGAATGTACCCATAAGACATCCACATTAATTGCAAATTGTGAATAATGCCACCATAAACATCAGTGTGCAAATGTCTATTTGTGTCCCTACTTACAGTTCTTTCAAATATACACCACATTATGGGGTTGCAGGATCATATGGCAGCCCTACATCCAGCCTCCTGTGGAACCACACTGCTCTCCAGTAGGGCTGCATAATTCTACTTACCGACCAATGATCAATAGTTATATCTCTTTCTCCACATCTGCTCAATCACTTTTATCTTTCTGTTTATTTCTAAAACAGTTTTATTCACATACCATGGAATCCATCCTGTGAACTATCAATGTCTCCCAGTATAATCACATAGTTATGCATTCACTTCCACAATACATATGAGAATGTTTCCATTTCTTCCACAAGAAAAGAAGAGGAAAAAATAAAAAAGAATAAAAAGTAAAAAGAAGAAACAACCACATCAGCAACAAGAATCCCACAACCCTCCAATATATCCCCCTCTTATTGACATTTAATTTGGTATATTGCCTCGTTACAATTAATGGAAGAATATTGCACTGTTACTGTTAACTATACTAGTTTGCAGTGACTGTATTTTTTTCCATTTACCATCCATTTTTTAACACCTTGCTATGGTGACATCCATTTGTTCTTCCTCATGTAAAAACTTTCTTATATTTGTACACTGGCTCACCATCATTGTCCACTCTAGGTTTCTTAAGTTCAACCATTCCAGTATCCTCTATCTATATTTCTGGGGTGATACATCCCCTAGACTTCCTCTTTCAACTATACTCACACTCAGATTTGTTCATTATACTTACAGTACTGTGCTAACATCAGATATATTGTGCTATCCATTTCTGGATGATTACAATTAATCCTGTTGAACATTCTGTACTCCTTCAACATCAAATGCCCAGTATAAATAAATATTTGCATGATATAGGTCTAAGGTATGACACTAGTACAAGGAGTTAACCACAGCATGGTACATGGATAAACTACCCATTATGTATTGTGATGCTTAGGTTCATGTGTCAACTTAGCCAAGTGATGGTGTCCATGTCAAGCAAGCACTGGCCTAACCATTACTGCAAGGACATTTGTGGTTGGTTAATAAACCAGAAGGCTGGTTTATTAAATCATCAGCCAATTTACTGCATCTGTGGCTGATTACATCAACAAAGGACATGTCTTCTGCAATTACAGAATTCAGTCAGCTAGATTTAATCCAATCCACTGAAGACCTTTAAGGGAGAAGAGAGAGAACTTCTTTTCTTTTTCCTCCAGCCAGCCTCTCCTGGGGAGTTCATCAAAGACCTTCATTGGAGTTGCCAGCTTAATGACTGCCTTATGGAATGTGGACCCATGTTTCCTGTCCTACAGAAATTGGACTCATGCATCCTGCCCTATGGAATTTGGACTCATGCATCCCCACAGTTGCATTAGACACTTTTATAAAATCTCATACTTACAGATATCTCCTGTTGGTTCTGTTTCTCTAGAGAACCCTAACTAATACAGCTTAGTACTAGGAGAGGTTCCTGAGAAACAGAATCTAAAATGGGCTTTTACAATTGGTTTTCTACCCTGATTAGATTCAAATGCACTAATGACTACATTCCTAATAATCAGAATGGAACTGACAGTCCATGGCATGAGTTTGGCAATGGAGATATGCAAAATTTCACCAGTTGAGTCTCATAATCCTACTCTTCTTTGAGACAAGGCTCTGGGTGACAGTGTTTTTGACACCTTACCAGAGTTTTGTGGAGTTAAGAGGTATAATGATATTGGCTGGTTGTTCTTAGATATGCTGTATAAAGTTAAAAGATAAAAGGATGAGTTGAAGGATTCAAATTTGAAACTTAAATGCTGTATGGCAGATGTAAAGGTTTCTATGTGTGCCCTGAAAGAAAATCTTCAGACTTGAGATCTATTAAAACCAGAACCAGAGACTCATTGTGCAAATAGCAGATTTACGACATAAATTAAACCTCAACTTCACCGGGTGTGTGCTGTTAAAGTAAAGGCATTAATTGGAAAAGAATGGGATCCTAAAAATTGGGATGGGGGTATTTGGGTTGATAATATGGTAGTGGGGACACTGAAACCCTGGATTATGCTGAGCCTTTGCTGTATATAACTGTAATGGTCTGCCCTGAAGAAAGAACCCCCCACCTCCAGTCTGCCATGAAGAAACAGTTACCAAACCCCACTCTGCACTGCAGAGCCTGACATCCAACCTCCACATAAAGAGATTAAACCTTCAGTGCCTGCTGAACCTGTAATCCTCTCCCCTATGGAAGCAGCCATCACTCCTTGGTCTGGAATGATTAATCCTGTCTCACAAGGAGAAACTGCAATGGAAGTCCTGAGGTAATTGTCTTGAAGGATACTTCCAATTCTTTACATGACCTACCCCAGCCACCAGTCTTTGCTTCAAGACATATAGCTAAAGTCCCAACAGGTCCTGAAGGGTGAGGTACAAAGTGTGAGCCATGAGGAAGTATGCTATACCCCAGAAGAACTACATGGGCTTTAAAAATTATAAAGACAGAAATCAGAAGAATGTGTGTGGGGATGGACATTAAGGGTTTGGGATAATGGTGGAAGGTGGCTGACATTCCTCAAGGTTGAAATGCCAGAGCTGCCTTGGTATAATGTAGAGGAGGTGATCCAGTGGCTTAGACAGATTGGAATGTGAGAGTGGATTTATCATGAAAGACTTGCTCACACACCCCAGGAATATCCAGAGGACACACTTATTACCAGTACTGTGAGGAATAAATTTATGATACTAGCTCTATCATCCCTGAAGAGCTCTGTAGTTGCCCTTCTACATGGGTAAGATATTACTCTGGCAACTGCTGTCATTGAGCTGGAATCCATAATCCCAATGGAGATAACTGGATCCTGAGTTAGCAGAAGCCATGTGGCAGCAATTAATGTCCAAAGACAAGGAGGGCATGGTACCATAATGAACAGCAGGCTCAAAGCAGCCATCAAAATAATCTGACTCTCAGAGACTTATGGAGTTGGCTAGTAGATCATGGAATACCTAGAGGTAAAATAGATGTACAGTCTACTAAATCCTCATTGTATCTATATAAGCAGAGCAATTCTAGGTCAAATGAACAAAAGTCTACCTTGAATTACAAAAAGAGAGAGCCATGACACCTTAATCAATTCCCAGACTTGAGATAGTTTACAGACCCAGAGCCTCTTGAATGAGGGGAAGTCTGGGTTACCTTGGGGAAGATCTCTGTTACACTGCCAAAAATTTATACTGATAATCTTCCTTTGAGCCTTCCCCAGGGAGACCAATGGACTTTTACCAGGGTAACTGTGCATTGGGGAAAAGATGATCAGATATTTCAGGAATAGTTAGACACTGGCTCAGAAGTGATATTAATTCCAGGAGACCCAAAACATCTCTGGTCCACCAGTTAGAGTAGAGGCTTATGGAGGTCAAGTTATCAATGGAGTTTTAGCTCAGTGTGATAGGTTCATATGTCAACTTGGCCAGGTGATGGTACCCAGGTGTCTGGCCAAGCAAGCACTGGCCTAACCATTACTGCAAGGACATTTGTGGCTGGTTAATAAGCCAGAAGGCTGGTTTATTAAATCGTCAATTCGCTGCAGCTGTGACTGATTACATCAATGACGGGCATGCCTTCCACAATGAGAGAATGCAGTCAGTGGGATTTAATCCAATAAGTTGAAGACTTTTAAGTGAGACAGACAGAGGACCTTCAATTCTTCAGCTAACCAGCAAAGCATTTCTTGAGGGGGTCATTGAAGTTGCCAGCTCATTCCTGAGGAGTTCTTCAAACACGTTCATTAAAGTTGTCAGTTTGCTGCCTGAGGAGTTCATAGAACATCTTCATTGGAGTTGCCAGTTTGCTTCCTGCCCCACAGAATTTGGACTCATGCATACCCACAGTTGGATGATACACTTTTATAAAATCTTACATTTAGAGATGTCTCTTGTTGATTCTGTTTCCCTAGAGAACCCTAACTAACACAATTTGATACCGGGAGTGGTTCTTGAGAAACAGAATCTTAAAATGGGCTTTTGCAATTATTTTCTAGTATGATTAGATTCAAAGGCACTAATGGCTCCATTTCCAATAATCAAGATTGCACTGACAGTCCATCGCATGAGTTGGTAATGGAGATATGCAAAATACTACCACTTGATTCTCCTAACCGTAGTCTTGTATGAAGCAAGGCTCAGGGCAACAGTGTTTTTGCCACCTTAACAGAGTTTTTCAGAGTTAAGAGGCATAATGATGTTGGCTGGTTACTCTTAGGCTGGACAAACTTATAAGAGGAAGGGAAAAGCTAAAGGCTTCCAATTTAAAACTTAAGCACTGTATGACAGATGTAAAGGTTTCTATGTGTGCCCTGAAAGAAAGTCTTATTTCTTGATATTTCTGAAAACCAGACCCAGAGTCTCATTGTGTAAGTAGCAGATGTACAATATAAACTAAACTGTCAACCTTACAGGTATCTGTTTTCAAAGTAAAGGCATTGATTAGAAAATAATGGGGTCCTGAAACTTGGGATGGGGACATATGGATTGATAATATTGGCAGTGAGGATATTGGAACTCTGGATTCTCCTGAGCCTTTGTTAGATATACCTGTAGTGATCTGTCCTGGGGAAATAGCCCCCCTCCCACCTCCAATCTGCCCTGAGGAGAGAGCTGCACAACCTTCAGCTTGCTTTGAGGACACAGCTTCCCAAACTCCAGTGTGCCCTGAGGAGCCTGCCATCCAACCACCACCTAAAGAGATTAACTTTCCAGTGCCTGCTAAACTTGTAATAACCTCTCTGCCCTTCTCTGTAGACCAGATATTACTGTGTGAACTGCTGTCACTGAGCTGGAATCCTTAAACACAATGGGAATAATAGGATCTTGAGTGTGCAGAAGCCATGTGGCAGCAGTTACTCCTCAAAGGTGGGTGTGGCTACCATAATGGAAAACCAGCTCAAGGCAGTGGTCAAAATAATCTGACTCACAGAGATGTTTGGCATTGGCTAGTAGATCATGACGTGCATAGCAGTAAAATAGATAGGAAGTCTACTAAATTCTTGTTTGAGTTCTATAGACAGAAGAATTCTAGGTCAACTGAACAAAAGTCAACCTTGAATTACAAAAACAGAGTCACAGCCCCTTAATCAATTCCCAGACTTGAGACAGTTTACATATCCAGAGCCCCTTGAATGACGGGAAGGCCAGGAACCATTAGGAAAAGACCCTTTTACACTGCCAAAAATTTATATTGCTAAACTTCCTCCCAGCCTTCCCCAGGGGGACCCAAGGCCTATTACCAGGGTAACTCTGCATTGGGGGAAAGGAAATGATCAGATATTTCAGGGACAATTACATTAATTCCAAGAGACTGAAAATGTCACTCTGATCCACCAGAGTTGGGGCTTATGGAAGCCAGGTGATCAATGGAGTTTTAGCTCAGGTCCATCTCACAATGTGTCCAGTGGGTTCCCAGACCCATTCTGTGGTTATTTTCCCAGTTCTGGAATGCATAATTGGAATAGACATACTTAGCAACTGGCAGAATCCTCACACTGGTTCTTTGACTAATGGAGTGAGGGCTATTATGGTGGGAGAGGCCAAGTGGAAGCCACAAGAACTGCCCCTGCCTAACAAAATAGTAAACCAGAAGCAATACCAGATTCCTGGAGGGATTGTAGAGATTAATGCCACTTTTAAGGACTTGAAGAATGCAGGAATGGTGATTCCCACCACATCCCCATTCAACTCTCCTATTTGGTCTGTGCAAGAAAACAGATGGGTCTTGGAAGATGACAGTGGATTATTGTAAGCTTAACCAGGTGATGACTCCAATTCCAGCTGCTGTTCCAGATGTGGTATCATTGCTTGAGCTAATCAATACATCCCCTGGTACCTGGTATGCAGATATTGATCTGGCAAATGCTTTTTTCTCAACAGCTGTTAGTAAGGACCACCAGAAACAGTTTGCATTCAGTTGGCAAGGATAGCAGTATACATTCACTGTGCTACCTCATAGTTATATCAACTCTCCAGCCCTATGTCATAATATTGCCCACAGGGAACTTGATTATTTCTCCCTCCCACAAGACATAACATTGGTCCATTATGCTGATATCAGGTTGATTTGAACTAGTGAGCAAGGAGTAGCAACTACTCTAGACTTATTTGTAAGGCATTTGTGTATCAGGATGGGAGATAAATCCAACAAAAATACAGGGGCCTGTCGGGAGCCAAATCGCCACATCCTAAACCTGATGGCAAAGCCTCAGGTTCAACAGAAAACATTACTGTGGATGTGCCGCACAGCGGCGGGCGTGGCCCCTCGACGGATCCTGGCAAAGCCTACCACCGATGGACTATTGCAATGCTGATTCTTTTAATCTTTGTGCTTCTGCTTTCTCTTTTTCTTTACTAATGTAATAATTTGGGATATACTCTGGATAATAATCAAAGATATGACAAAGTGTTGGGCACCTTCCGATGATTTTACCTTTCGATGAACCCCCTCCTCCACCTATGAGAAAGCAGCCACCCCGTTTAGCCGCCTGAAGCCCCCTTGCCCCTTTCCAGACATCCTCCTTTACACAAGTTCCCCCTTTTACATCCAAAAATATTTCACTGAGAAAGCGATTAGAAGGCCAAAGCAGAAGCAATGTAAACCACATAATTCATCACCCAGTTCCTTGACAGGCCCCGTTGTTTGCCGAGGTTAGAACTGAATCAGGGTCAACACGCTCCACTAGTGCCTAATGGCTGGCCTCGGGCAGCCAGAGCATACAAGAAATTCTTTGGGCACCCACCCCACGGGCTTATGGTACGAGAGTAGTTCCTTGTATGAGCCCACAGCTAATTTACTTTAGGTACAAAAACAAGCCCTCCTAAATAATTAAAAATAGCCAAAACAGAGATCATTACTGAGAACAAGGAAGAATATTATGAGGAACTTGGAAGGTCTGCACCGGAATAGAGTTGTCTTAACATAGGGATGAAAACACACACTGCTTGGTCCCCCCGCCCTGTTCGGACCCCAATGTCCCCTGGAATTGAGTAACAATGGTTTTGTGATTTATATGCTGTGCTTGCCAGCTCTCACCCGCGTGATCCAAGTGCAGAGCTTATGTAACTTTGAGCTATAAAAGAAAATCACTTTTTCATTAAAATTGTCAGAGCCTTGAGCTTTGTCCCAGATACGCTTGTGTCTGATGTTTTTCTTGCAGCGCCGACGCCGACCCCTACTTTAGGACCCTAACACGTTTGCTGAGGCTGGACCTCGGCAGGGGCCTTCCACCTCAGTAAAATTTCAAGGTGTTCAGTGTTGAGGGGCATGTCAAGTTATCCCATCTAAGGTGAAGAATAAACTGCTTCATCCGACCCATCCAACAACCAAAAAAGAGGCACAATGCCTAAGTGTTCCCTTTGGATTTTGGAGACAACTTATTCCTCATTTGGGTATGCTACTCAGGCCATTTACCAAGTGATCAGAAAAGCTTCCAGTTTCGAGTAGGGACTGGAACAAGTTGGGGCTCTGTGGCAGGTTCAGGCTGCTGTGCAAGCTGCTCTGCCACTTTGACCATATGACCCAGCTGATCCATAGTGCTGGAAGTGTCAGTGGCAAATAGAATTGCTATTTGGAGTTCTAGTTTACTAATGCTGACAGAATGCAAAACACCTGAGATGGATTGGCTTTTCTAAAAGGGGATTTATTTAGTTGCACAGTTACGGTCTTAAGGCCATAAAATGTCCAAGGTAACACATCAGCAATTGGGTACCTTCATTGGAGGATGGCCAATGGTGTCCAGAAAACCTCTGTTAGCTGGGAAGGTATGTGGCTGGTGCCTGCTCCAAAGTTCTGGTTTCAAAATGGCTTTCTCCCAGGATGTTCCTTTCCAGGCTGCAGTTCGTCAAAAATGTCACTCTCAGTTGCTCTTAGTGTATTTGTCTTCTCTTAGCTTCTCTGGAGCAAAAGTCTGCTTTCAACAGCTGTCTTCAAACTGTCTCTCATCTGCAGCTACTCTCTCAGCTTCTGTGCATTCTTCAAAGTGTCCCTTTTGGCTGTAGCAAGCTTGCTCCTTCTGTCTGAGCTTATATAGTGTGCCAGTCATTTAATTCAGACCCACCCTGAATGGGTGGGACAACACCTCCATGGAAATTATCCAACCAAAGGTCTTGTCCACAGTTGGTTGAATCACATCTCCATGGAAACACCCAAAGGATTCCAAAATCTAATAACACTAATATGTCTGCTCACACAAGATTGGATAAAAGATAATGGCGTTTTGGGGGACATAATACATCGAACTGGCACAGAGCCTTTGACAGGCTCCTATAAGAGAGTCATACATAGGTCTATAGGATTTTGGAGTAAAGCCTTACCATCCTCTGCAGATATCTACCCTCTTTTTGAGAAATATGTTTGGTCTGCCATTGTGCCTTAGTAAAGACAGACCCCTTAACCATGGTCCACCAAATTACCATGAGACCTGAGTTGCCTATCTTGTGCTGGGTGTTGTCTGATCCACCAAGCCATAAAATTGGGCATGCACAGCAGCACTTGATCATAAAATGGAAATGGTATATCTGAGATAGGGCCAGAGTGGGTCCTGAAGGCACAAGTAAGTTACAAGGGGAAGTGGCCCAAATGCCCATAGCCCCCACTTCTGTCATATTACCTTCTCTTTCCCAGCCCAGTGCTATGTCATCTTGGGGAGTTCCTTACAATCAGTTGACTGAGGAAGAGAAAACTTGGGCCTGATTTACAGATGGTTCTGCATGATATGCAGGTACCACCCAAAAGTGGATATCTGTAGCACTGTGGCCCCTTTCTGGGATGTCCATGAAGGACAGTGGTGAAGAAAAATCCTCCCAGTGGGTGGAACCTTGAGCAGTGCACCTGGTTGTTTATTTTGCTTAGAAGGAGAGCTGGCTAGATGTGCATTTGTATACTGATTCCTGGGCTGTTGCTAATGGCTTGGCTAGATGGTCAGGGAATTGGAAGGAACATGATTGGAAAATTGGTGACAAAGAACTCTGGCAAAGAGGTACATTAATAAATTTTTCTGTGTGTTCAAAAACCATGAAGATATTTGCATCTCATATGAATGCTCACAAGAGGGTGACTTCAGCAGAGGAAGATTTTAATAACCAAGTGGATAAGATGGCCTGTTCTGTGGATACCAGTCAGTCTCTTTCCAGAGCCTCTCTTGTCATTGCCCAATGGGCTCATGATCAAAGTGTTTATGGTGTTAGGGGTGGAAGTTACACATGGGCTGAGCAACATGGATTTCCACTCACCAAGGCCAACCTGGCCACAAGCACTTCTGAGTGCCCAACCTGCCAGCAGCAGAGACCCACACACAGTCCCTGATGTGGTGCTATTCCCTGAGGTGATCAGCCTGCTACCTGGTGGCAGGTTGGTTATGTTGGACCACTTCCATGATGGAAGGGGTAGCAATTTGTTCTACCTGGAATAGACACGTACTCAGGATACGGGTTTGCCTTCCCTGCATGCAATGCTTCTACAAAAACAACCATCCATGGACTTACAGAATGCCTTTTCCACTGTGATGATATTCCACACAGCATTGACTCTGATGAAGAAACCCATTTCACTGCAACTGAAGTGAGGGAATGGGCACATGTTCATGGAATTCTCTGTTCTTATCATGTTCCCATCATTCAGAGGCAGCTGGCTTGATAGAACAGTGGAGTGGCCTTTAAAGACTCAATGATGGCACCAAGTAGGTGGCAATACCTCACAGGGCTAGGCAGTGCTCTTCAGGAGGCTGTGTATGCTCTGAATGAGCATCCACTCTATGGTGCTGCTCTCTGATAGCCAGGATTCATGGGTCCAGTAATCAAGGAGTAGAAATGGGAGTGGCACCACTCATTATCACTTCTAGTAATCTAGTAGGAAAATTTTTGCTTCCTGTCCCTGAAACCTTAAGCTCTGCTTGCCTACAGGTCTTAGTTCTATACAGATGAGTGCTCCCACCAGGAGACACAACAATAATTCCATTGAACTGGAAGTTACAACTGCCACCTGGGCATTTTGGCCTTCTAATGCCTCTGAATCAACAGGCAAGGAAGGGGATTTTACTATACTGGCTGGGTGATTGATCCTATCAAGGTGAAATAGCATTTCAAATACACAATGGTGGTTAAGAATTTTCCTGGAATACAGGAGATCCCCTGGTGCGTCTGTTAGTACTACCATGCCCTATAACTAAGGTCAATGGGAAACTGCAACAATGCAATACAGGCAGGACTACCAATGGCCCAGAAACTTCAGGAGTAAAGGTTTTGAGCACCTCACTGGTCAAAGAACCTTGGCCAGCTGAAGTGCTTGCTGAGGGTAAAGGGAACATGGAATAGCTAGTGGAAGAAGGTAGTGATAAATATGAACTATGACCACGTGACTAGTTATAGAAATGAGGACTGTGATGGTATGACTATTTCCTCTCTGTTTTGTAATGAGCATGTCTGCATTTGTCCATTAAGCAAATATCTTTGTTTTCTTCTCTATCTTATCCCCTTATATCATGATGTAAATTGTATTGTTAATTTTGTAGTACTTAAGTTATAGAATATCAAGCTTAAGAGTGAATGTTACCCAAGTACTTGCACCCCATTCTGGAGAGATTTAGTGCATTTCTGGTTGTATGCAGGACAACTGAATATTGTTAGGTGAAACATATGTCTGTTATTGTGTTCTATTTTGTGATTAAGTATGGTTTAAAGTGATGTGTATAGCTGCCACATTGACAAGCGGTGGACAGTGATGTTTTCATTCATCTGTCAACATGGGGAGGTGATGGTGCTCAAGTGTCTGGTCAAGTAAGCACTGGCCCAACCATTACAGCAAGCACAGTTGTGGCTGGTTAATAAACCAGAAGGCTGGTTTATTAAACCATCAGTCAGTTGATAGCATCTGTGGCTGATTACGTCTATGAAGGGTTAGTCATCAGAAACAACAGAATTCCATCAACTGGATTTAATCCAATCAGTTGAAGACAGGACAAGAGAGGGAAATTTTTTCTTTTCCAGCCAGTCAGCTTCTCCTGGGGAGTTCATCAAAGACCATCATTGGAGTGGTCAGCTCACTGCCTGCCTTATGGGATTTGGACTCATGCATCCTTCCCCAGAATTTGGACTCATGCATGCCCACAGTTGCATGAGACACTTTTATAAAATCTCATATTTACAGATATCTCCTGTTGATTCTGTTTCCCTAGAGACCCCTAACTAATACACATATTATAGACTATATTTAATAGGAATATCTTACCAGCACTACACTAATACTAGGGATGAATAATTAGTGGCTGTAAGAGCTCTGGGATGTTTTGCTATGATAATTGAGTGATGATGATTGTACAACTAAGATAATGTGAGATACGGATTGTTTATCTTGGGCAGAATATATGTTATGTAAAATTAGGAACTCCATACTTAATAAATTAAGCCCTCAATCTTGAAGCTGGGTCTTGTGAAACTTATAGCTGTACAAGAGTGGCTAGGCTTTCCTATGATTAGCCTAAATTGCACCTCCAGAGAACCTCTTTTTGCTCAGAAATGGCTTTTCTCTCTCTAATCCCAAACTGACAAATAATCTCCTTAATCTCTCCCCTCTGTGTGATATGACTCCCAGGGGAATGAAACTCCCTGGCAATGTGGGACATGACTCCTAGGAATGAGCCTGGCACTGGCATTGAGGGATTGAAAATGCCTTCTTAACCAAAAGGAGGAAAAGAAAGGTAACAAAATAAGAGTACAGTGGCTAAGAGATTTCAAAATGTGTCAAGACGCTATCCTGGAGGTTACACTTATGCAAGTCTATCTTGATATCCCAAAGGCCACAGCATGCCAAGCCCTAAACAACAGTAGTCCCAAAATACCTAGGCCCTTATCTGAGTTTCTATGTAGCCTTACACACTAAGTTTCTCTCTCAGAGACTTAAATCCACCTGAGTGTTCCTATGCTAGACAAGTCCTAAAACCCACAGGCAACAGCCTCTTTAAGAACAACCAGATGCAGCTCCCTTCCCCATAATGTCAACACCCCCTTTCAATATGAACAAGTTGGGGGGGTTGTCACTGCCTAGACACCTTTGAAGATTGAGAAAGTGATTAAATGAGAGGAAGAGGTACAACAGACAAGATAGGATTTAACAAAGGATTATGAATACTGAATCTTTGTATAAACATTTTTAAAATGCCAGAGTATTAGACTAGCTAGAAGGAAATAACTGAAATGGTTGAATCATAACCCATAATATTCTCTGAAATTTACTCTACAGCTACTCATTAAATTGTACTTTGAAAATTGTCACCTTTCTTTATGTATCTTATATTTTACAATACAGAAAGAACTGAAACTGTGTAACTGTAACCCATAACATTCTTTGAAATGACTTATATAACTACTTGTTAAATTGTACTTTGAAAGTTATCACTTATCTCTGTGTATGTTTAATTAACAATAAGGAAAGAACTGAGACTGTGCAACTGTAACCCATAACATTCTTTGAAATTTGCTGTCTAACTACTTGTTAAATCATACTTTGAAAGTCATCACTGTTATGTATATATTTTAAATTTCACAATAAAATGTATCATAAAAAGTAATACAGAGGCGGGGCAAGATGGCAGTCTGGTGAGCTGTATGTTTTAGTTACTCCTCCAGGAAAGTAGGTAAAAAGCCAGGAACTGCGTGGACTGGACACCACAGAGCAATCTGTCTTTGGGCATACTTCATACAACACTCATGAAAACGTGGAACTGCTGAGATCAGCGAAATCTGTAAGTTTTTGCGGCCAGGGGACCCGCGCCCCTCCCTGCCAGGCTCAGTCCCGGGGGAGGAGGGGCTGTCAGCTCCAGGAAGGAGAAGGGAGAATTGCAGTGGCTGCTCTCATCGGAAACTCATTCTACTGATTCAAACTCCAACCATAGATAGACTGAGGCCAGACACCAGAGACTCTGAGAGCAGCCAGCCCAGCAGAGAGGAGACGGGCATAGAAGGAAAAACAACACGAGAAGCTCCAAAGTAAAAGCAGAGGATTTTTGGAGTTCTGGTGAACACAGAAAGGGGAAGGGCGGAGATCAGGCCTTGAGGCGCATATGCAAATCCCGAAGCAAGGCTGATCTCTCTGCCCAGGGCACCTTTCCTTAATGGCCCTGGTTGCTTTGTCTATTAGCATTTCAATAACCCATTAGATCTCTGAGGAGGGGCCGTTTTTTTTTTTTTTTTTTTTTAAATCCTTTTTGCTTTTTCTAAAACAATTACTCTAAGAAGCTCATACAGAAAGCTTCAAAGAATTGAAATTTGGGCACGTCAAGTCAAGAGCAGAAATAAGAGAGCTCTGAGACAAAGGCAATAATCCAGTGGCTGAGAAAATTCACTAAACAACACAACTTCCCAAGAAAAGGGGGGTGTCCGCTCACAGCCACCATCCTGGTGGACAGGAAACACTCCTGCCCATCGCCAGCCCCATAGCCCAGAGCTGCCCCAGACAACCCAGTGTGACGGAAGTGCTTCAAATAACAGGCACACACCACAAAACTGGGCGTGGACATTAGCCTTCCCTGCAACCTCAGCTGAATGTCCCAGAGCTGGGAAGGGGGAGCAGTGTGAATTAACAGAGCCCCATTCAGCCATCATTTGAGCAGACTGGGAGCCTCCCAACACAGCCCAGCAGCCCAGAACTGCCCTGGGGGGACAGCACTCACCTGTGACATAGCACAGTCATCCCTCAACAGAGGACCCGGGGTGCACAGCCTGGAAGAGGGGCCCACTTGCAAGTCTCAGGAGCCATACGCCAATACCAAAGACTTGTGGGTCAGTGGCAGAGACAAACTGTGGCAGGACTGAACTGAAGGATTAGACTATTGCAGTAGCTTTAAAACTCTAGGATCATCAGGGAGATTTGATTGTTAGGGCCACCCCCCCTCCCCGACTGCCCAGAAACACGCCCCACATACAGGGCAGGCAACACCAACTACACACGCAAGCTTGGGACACCAATTGGGCCCCACAAGACTCACTCCCCCACTCACCAAAAAGGCTAAGCAGGGGAGATCTGGCTTGTGGAGAACAGGTGGCTCGTGGACGCCACCTGCTGGTTAGTTAGAGAAAGTGTACTCCACGAAGCTGTAGATCTGATAAATTAGAGATAAGGACTTCAACTGGTCTACAAACCCTAAAAGAACCCTATCAAGGACAGCAAATGCCACGAGGCCAAAAACAACAGAAAATTATAAAGCATATGAAAAAACCAGACGATATGGATAACCCAAGCCCAAGCACCCAAATCAAAAGACCAGAAGAGACACACCTAGAGCAGCTACTCAAAGAACTAAAGATGAACAATGAGACCCTAGTACGGGATATGAAGGAAATCAAGAAGACCCTAGAAGAGCATAAAGAAGACATTGCAAGACTAAATAAAAAAATGGATGATCTTATGGAAATTAAAGAAACTGTTGACCAAATTAAAAAGATTCTGGACACTCATAGTACAAGACTAGAGGAAGTTGAACAACGAATCAGTGACCTGGAAGATGACAGAATGGAAAATGAAAGCATAAAAGAAAGAATGGGGAAAAAAATTGAAAAACTCGAAATGGACCTCAGGGATATGATAGATAATATGAAGCGTCCGAATATAAGACTCATTGGTGTCCCAGAAGGGGAAGAAAAGGGTAAAGGTCTAGGAAGAGTATTCAAAGAAATTGTTGGGGAAAACTTCCCAAATCTTCTAAACAACATAAATACACAAATCATAAATGCTCAGCGAACTCCAAATAGAATAAATCCAAAAAAAACCCACTCCGAGACATATACTGATCACACTGTCAAACATAGAAGAGAAGGAGCAAGTTCTGAAAGCAGCAAGAGAAAAGCAATTCACCACATACAAAGGAAACAGCATAAGACTAAGTAGTGACTACTCAGCAGCCACCATGGAGGCGAGAAGGCAATGGCACGATATATTTAAAATTCTGAGAGAGAGGAATTTCCAGCCAAGAATACTTTATCCAGCAAAGCTCTCCTTCAAATTTGAGGGAGAGCTTAAATTTTTCACAGACAAAGAAATGCTGAGAGAATTTGCTAACAAGAGACCTGCCCTACTGGAGATACTAAAGGGAGCCCTACAGACAGAGAAACAAAGACAGGACAGAGAGACTTGGAGAAAGGTTCAGTACTAAAGAGATTCGGTATGGGTACAATAAAGGATATTAATAGAGAGAGGGAAAAATATGGCAAACATAATCCAAAGGATAAGATGGCCGATTCAAGAAATGCCTTCACGGTTTTAACGTTGAATGTAAATGGATTAAACTCCCCAATTAAAAGATATAGATTCGCAGAATGGATCAAAAAAAATGAACCATCAATATGTTGCATACAAGAGACTCATCTTAGACACAGGGACACAAAGAAATTGAAAGTGAAAGGATGGAAAAAAATATTTCATGCAAGCTACAGCCAAAAGAAAGCAGGTGTAGCAATATTAATCTCAGATAAAATAGACTTCAAATGCAGGGATGTTTTGAGAGACAAAGAAGGCCACTACATACTAATAAAAGGGGCAATTCAGCAAGAAGAAATAACAATCGTAAATGTCTATGCACCCAATCAAGGTGCCACAAATACATGAGAGAAACATTGGCAAAACTAAAGGAAGCAATTGATGTTTCCACAATAATTGTGGGAGACTTCAACACATCACTCTCTCCTATAGATAGATCAACCAGACAGAAGACCAATAAGGAAATTGAAAACCTAAACAATCTGATAAATGAATTAGATTTAACAGACATCTACAGGACATTACATCCCAAATCACCAGGATACACATACTTTTCTAGTGCTCACGGAACTTTCTCCAGAATAGATCATATGCTGGGACATAAAACAAGCCTCAATAAATTTAAAAAGATTGAAATTATTCAAAGCACATTCTCTGACCACAATGGAATACAATTAGAAGTCAATAACCATCAGAGACTTAGAAAATTCACAAATACCTGGAGGTTAAACAACACACTCCTAAACAATCAGTGGGTTAAAGAAGAAATAGCAAGAGAAATTGCTAAATATATAGAGACGAATGAAATGAGAACACAACATACCAAAACCTATGGGATGCAGCAAAAGCAGTGCTAAGGGGGAAATTTATAGCACTAAACGCATATATTAAAAAGGAAGAAAGAGCCAAAATCAAAGAACTAATGGATCAACTGAAGAAGCTAGAAAATGAACAGCAAACCAATCCTAAACCAAGTAGAAGAAAAGAAATAACAAGGATTAAAGCAGAAATAAATGACATAGAGAACAAAAAAACAATAGAAAGGATAAATATCACCAAAAGTTGGTTCTTTGAGAAGATCAACAAGATTGACAAGCCCCTAGCTAGACTGACAAAATCAAAAAGAGAGAAGAGCCATATAAACAAAATAATGAATGAAAAAGGTGACATAACTGCAGATCCTGAAGAAATTAAAAAAATTATAAGAGGATATTATGAACAACTGTATGGCAACAAACTGGATAATGTAGAAGAAATGGACAATTTCCTGGAAACATATGAACAACCTAGACTGACCAGAGAAGAAATAGAAGACCTCAACCAACCCATCACAAGCAAAGAGATCCAATCAGTCATCAAAAATCTTCCCACAAATAAATGCCCAGGGCCAGATGGCTTCACAGGGGAATTCTACCAAACTTTCCAGAAAGAACTGACACCAATCTTACTCAAACTCTTTCAAAACATTGAAAAAAATGGAACACTACCTAACTCATTTTATGAAGCTAACATCAATCTAATACCAAAACCAGGCAAAGATGCTACAAAAAAGGAAAACTACCGGCCAATCTCCCTAATGAATATAGATGCAAAAATCCTCAACAAAATACTTGCAAATCGAATCCAAAGACACATTAAAAAAATCATACACCATGACCAAGTGGGGTTCATTCCAGGCATGCAAGGATGGTTCAACATAAGAAAAACAATCAATGTATTACAACACATTAAAACTCAAAAGGAAAAATCAATTGATCATCTCATAGATGCTGAAAAAGCATTTGACAAAATCCAACATCCCTTTTTGATAAAAACACTTCAAAAGGTAGGAATTGAAGGAAACTTCCTCAACATGATAAAGAGCATATATGAAAAACCCACAGCCAGCATAGTACTCAATGGTGAGAGACTGAAAGCCCTCCCTCTAAGATCAGGAACAAGACAAGGATGCCCGCTGTCACCACTGTTATTCAACATTGTGCTGGAAGTGCTAGCCAGGGCAATCCGGCAAGACAAAGAAATAAAAGGCATCCAAATTGGAAAAGAAGAAGTAAAACTGTCATTGTTTGCAGATGATATGATCTTATATCTAGAAAACCCTGAGAAATCAATGATACACCTACTAGAGCTAATAAACAAATTTAGCAAAGTAGCGGGATACAAGATTAATGCACATAAGTCAGTAATGTTTCTATATGCTAGAAATGAACAAACTGAAGAGACACTCAAGAAAAAGATACCATTTTCAATAGCAACTAAAAAAATCAAGTACCTAGGAATCAACTTAACCAAAGATGTAAAAGACCTATACAAAGAAAACTACATAACTCTACTAAAAGAAATAGAAGGGGACCTTAAAAGATGGAAAAATATTCCATGTTCATGGATAGGAAGGCTAAATGTCATTAAGATGTCAATTCTACCCAAACTCATCTACAGATTCAATGCAATCCCAATCAAAATTCCAACAACCTACTTTGCAGACTTGGAAAAGCTAGTTATCAAATTTATTTGGAAAGGGAAGATGCCTCGAATTGCTAAAGACACTCTAAAAAAGAAAAACGAAGTGGGAGGACTTACACTCCCTGACTTTGAAGCTTATTATAAAGCCACAGTTGCCAAGACAGCATGGTACTGGCACAAAGATAGACATATAGATCAATGGAATCGAATTGAGAATTCAGAGATAGACCCTCAGATCTATGGCCGACTGATCTTTGATAAGGCCCCCAAAGTCACCGAACTGAGCCATAATGGTCTTTTCAACAAATGGGGCTGGGAGAGTTGGATATCCATATCCAAAAGAATGAAAGAGGACCCCTACCTCACCCCCTACACAAAAATTAACTCAAAATGGACCAAAGATCTCAATATAAAAGAAAGTACCATAAAACTCCTAGAAGATAATGTAGGAAAACATCTTCAAGACCTTGTATTAGGAGGCCACTTCCTAGACTTTACACCCAAAGCACAAGCAACAAAAGAGAAAATAGATAAATGGGAACTCCTCAAGCTTAGAAGTTTCTGCACCTCAAAGGAATTTCTCAAAAAGGTAAAGAGGCAGCCAACTCAATGGGAAAAAATTTTTGGAAACCATGTATCTGACAAAAGACTGATATCTTGCATATACAAAGAAATCCTACAACTCAATGACAATAGTACAGACAGCCCAATTATAAAATGGGCAAAAGATATGAAAAGACAGTTCTCTGAAGAGGAAATACAAATGACCAAGAAACACATGAAAAAATGTTCAGCTTCACTAGCTATTAGAGAGATGCAAATTAAGACCACAATGAGATACCATCTAACACCGGTTAGAATGGCTGCCATTAAACAAACAGGAAACTACAAATGCTGGAGGGGATGTGGAGAAATTGGAACTCTTATTCATTGTTGGTGGGACTGTATAATGGTTCAGCCACTCTGGAAGTCAGTCTGGCAGTTCCTTAGAAAACTAGATATAGAGCTACCATTCGATCCAGCGATTGCACTCCTCGGTATATACCCGGAAGATCGGAAAGCAGTGACACGAACAGATATCTGCACGCCAATGTTCATAGCAGCATTATTCACAATTGCCAAGAGATGGAAACAACCCAAATGTCCTTCAACAGATGAGTGGATAAATAAAATGTGGTATATACACACGATGGAATACTACGCGGCAGTAAGAAGGAACGATCTGGTGAAACATATGACAACATGGATGAACCTTGAAGACATAATGCTGAGCGAAATAAGCCAGGCACAAAAAGAGAAATATTATATGCTACCACTAATGTGAACTTTGAAAAATGTAAAACAAATGGTTTATAATGTAGAATGTAGGGGAACTAGCAGTAGAGAGCAATTAAGGAAGGGGGAACAATAATCCAGGAAGAACAGATAAGCTATTTAACGTTCTGGGGATGCCCAGAAATGACTATGGTCTGTTAATTTCTGATGGTTGTAGTAGGAACAAGTTCACTGAAATGTTGCTATATTATGTAACTTTCTTGGGGTAAAGTAGGAACATGTTGGAAGTTAAGCAGTTATCTTAGGTTAGTTGTCTTTTTCTTACTCCCTTGCTATGGTCTCTTTGAAATGCTCTTTTATTGTATGTTTGTTTCTTTTTAACTTTTTTTTTCATACAGGTGATTTGAAAAAAGAAGGGAAAGTTAAAAAAAAAAAAAAAAAAAAAGATGTAGTGCCCCCTTGAGGAGCCTGTGGAGAATGCAGGGGTATTCGCCTACCCCACCTCCATGGTTGCTAACATGACCACAGACATAGGGGACTGGTGGTTTGATGGGTTGAGCCCTCTACCATAAGTTTTACCCTTGGGAAGACGGTTGCTGCAAAGGAGAGGCTAGGCCCTCCCTGTATTTGTGCCTAAGAGTCTCCTCCTGAATGCCTCTTTGTTGCTCAGATGTGGCCCTCTCTCTCTGGCTAAGCCAACTTGAAAGGTGAAAATCACTGCCCTCCCCCCTACGTGGGATCAGACACCCAGGGAAGTGAATCTCCCTGGCAACGTGGAATATGACTCCCAGGGAGGAATGTAGACCTGGCACCGTGGGACGGAGAACATCTTCTTGACCAAAAGGGGGATGTGAAAGGAAATGAAATAAGCTTCAGTGGCAGAGAGATTCCAAAAGGAGCCGAGAGGTCACTCTGGTGGGCAATCTTATGCACACTTTAGACAACCCTTTTAGGTTCTAAAGAATTGGGGTAGCTGGTGGTGGATACCTGAAACTATCAAACTACAACCCAGAACCCATGAATCTCGAAGACAGTTGTATAAAAATGTAGCTTATGAGGGGTGACAATGGGATTGGGAAAGCCATAAGGACCAAACACCACTTTGTCTAGTTTATGGATGGATGTGTAGAAAAGTAGGGGAGGGAAACAAACAGACAAAGGTACCCAGTGTTCTTTTTTACTTCAATTGCTCTTTTTCACTCTAATTATTATTCTTGTTATTTTTGTGTGTGTGCTAATGAAGGTGTCAGGGATTGATTTAGGTGATGAATGTACAACTATGTAATGGTACTGTAAACAATCGAAAGTACAATTTGTTTTGTATGAAAAAAAAAAAATTGCATAGGAAAAAAAAAAAAAAAAAAAAAGTAATACAGAAGTGGATTCTCTAGGCTGGCAGGCATGGTTCATCATCAACAGAAGGGCTGAGCTGAGGTACCATGATACCATGAGGTGCCAGTGTTCAAGAGATTATGGCATCTGAAGCCCACAGTGTTAAAAAAAGGAACTTATGTAGTAATACTGAGGATCATTCCATTGATCGTCCTAGAAAAGGGATTTCGAATTTCCCTAAGAAGAATGCGAAGGAGGTTAAGAAACCTTCAAAACAGTTGACTGCTTACATAAATAGAACAGTTGGACAAGTTTTGAAAAACCGAGATAAACTACATAAGGTGATCTATTGCAGAAAGAAAGTTCATCATCCTTTTCCAAATCCTTGTTACAGGAAAAAAACAGTCCCTGAGAATTGGAGGCTCTGACATGGCAAATAAAGAAAATGAAGTGGCTTGTGCCATCCCCTGCTAGAAAAATTATGCTGTGATAGTCAAACAGTGATTCTGGTTCTTCATACACAGAAAGCCCATCATCAAAATAGAGTGGGTTTTTTTTCCTGAGATTTCTCAGGACCATGAAACAATGGCACATTTTGTTCAGAAGGAATTTAAGATTGAATGTAGCTTTAACTTTCTGAATAAAGAGAAGTAGAAGAACTTGTAAACTATTTTGTGAAGACAGAAGATCTTGGAGTTGTGGTGGATTGCCTTCCTGTGCTCACCAATACTTTACAGGAAGAAAAACCCTATGTCTCACCTGGCTGCTGTGTAGACTTGTTGTCTCTAGTAAAGTCACTACTTAAAAGCATATTTGAAGTATATGTAATACTTGGTTTAAACTGGTTTGAAATAGTTATAAAGAGGTGTTTGTCAGAACTGTCATCCAAAACAGAAATTATAAATGATGAAAATATTCAGATTTTAAAACAACAATTAAGTCAATTGTGGGAAGAGGAAAACCATCTTACTTTGCTTTCATTAAGTACTGGCAGTATAGCTAGGGATGTAGATGCTTATTCATTACAATTGCATTAGAGGTTTCATCTACTAAAGAGTGCTTGGCTATTCAAACTATCCCTGGACTATATGATTTCCAAAAAAAAAGAGTCTCATCTGAGAACTGTAAACTGTGAAAGAAATCAAAACCACTTTTTCCTTTAAAAGGCCACATAATGAAATCACTACTGAAACTCTAACAATGTACTTCACATTGGAGTGGAAACTATCCAAAAGGAGCAGCTTCAACTTCAATGAGGTGAAAGTGCACTAAGAAGACTGTTCACCTTTTCTGCATTTGGGATTTACATGGTTAGTTGGTAACATTGTTTAAGAACTACTGGGTTTTAATACAATCTCAAATATTGTATAAGAATATAATTTATACTATGTGAAAAAAATAAGACAAGACATCACTAGGGACCACAAAGACCAATCATCATTAATTTTTTAAGATTGTCTTTCATAAGAAAACACTTAAATGTATGCAGCTATACTCCTATGTTGAAAAGACTGAAATATAAAAATATCAAAGCAGAAGTCTATCAGTAAGTGTAAAAAAAGAGAGAGAGGAAAAAATAAAATAAAATATGACATATAAAATCCAAAAGACAAAGTGGTAGATAGTAGACATTACATTGAGTGAAATTAGCCAGAAAAAAAGGACAGATACTGTATGGTCTCAGTAATATGAAATAACATGAATGAGTGAACCCTGAGAGCTAAAGTTGAGAACACAGGTTACCAGGAGCTAGAAAGAGGTTAGAGATTAGGCATTTGATGCTGAAGGAACACAGAACGCTCAACAGGATTGATTGTATAGATCCAGAAATATATAGCACAATACAGTGTGATGGGAGCACAATATTATAAGTACTCTGAACAAAGATGGGTGTGACTACAGTTGAAAGAGGAAGGTTAGGGGCATATATGACACCAGAAGGAAAGATACAAGATAAAGACTGGGATTGTATAACTTAGCAAAACCTAGAATGGTCAATGATGGTGATTCAACGTACAAAAATAAGAATATTTTTTACATGAGGGATAACAAATGAATATCAACACTGCAAGGTGTTGAAAATGGGATGTTTTAAGGGAAAATACAATAAATGGAAACTAGAGTCCATAGTTAACAGTAACATTGTAAGATTCTTCTATTAATTGTAACAAAGGCAATATACCAAAGCTAAATGTCTATAAGAAAGGAATATAAGGGAGTGGTATGAGATACTTGGTGTTGTTGTTATTGGTGTCTGAACTTTTAACTTAATTTAATTTTTATTTTCCTTCTACCTTTTATTTTCTAGTCTTCATTTTTTCCTCCTCTTCCTCTTTCTTTGCAGAAGAAATGGAAATATCCTCATATAGATTGTGGTGGTGAATGCATGTCTATGTGATTATACTGGGAATCATTGATTGTTTACTTAGAATGGATTGTAAGATGTGTGAATAAAACTTTAAAAAATAGAGCAGGTGTACATTTTAGTTACTCCTCCAGGAAAGTAGGCAGAAAGCCAGGAACTGCATAGACTGGACACCACAGAGCAATTTGGCTTTGGGCATACTTCATACAACACTCATGAACACATGGAACTGCTGAGATCAGTGAAATCTGTAAGTTTTTGTGGCCAGGGGACATGCATCCCTCCCTGCCAGGCTCAGTCCCGTGGGAGGAGGGGCTGTCAGCGCTTGGAATGAGGAGGGAGAACTGCAGTGGTGGCTTTTATCGGAAACTCATTCTACTGATCCAAACTCCAATCATAGATAGACTGAGACCAGACACCAGAGAATCCAGGAGCAGCCAGCCTGGCAGAAAGGAAATAGGGCTAGCAAAAACAGCAAGAAAAACCCAAAAATAAAAGCAGAGTTTTTTGGAGTTCTGGTGAACATAGAAAGGGGAAGGGCAGATTTCAGGCAGAGTGAGCCTCATATGCAAAACCAGAAGAAAAACCGATCTCTCTGCCCCCTGGACCTTTCCTTAATGGCCCAAATTGCTTTGTCTCTTAGCATTTCAATAACCCATTAGATTTGTGAGGAGGGCCCTTTTTTATCTTTTTCTCTTTTTCTAAAACAATTACTCTGAGAAGCCCAATACAGAAAGCCTCAAAGACTTACAATTTGGGCAGGTCAAGACAAGAGCAGAACTAAGAGAGCTCTGAGACAAAAGGCAATGTTTTAGTTTGCTAATGCTGTGGAATGCAAAACACCAGAGATGGATTGGCTTTTATAAAAAGGGGGTTTATTTGGTTACACAGTTACAGTCTTAAGGCCATAAAGTGTCCAAGGTAACACATCAGCAATAGGGTACCTTCACTGGAGGACGGCCAATGGCATCCGGAAAGCCTCTGTTAGCAGGGAAGGCATGTGGCTGGCATCTGCTCCAAAGTTCTGGTTTCAAAATGGCTTTTTCCCAGGATGTTCCTCTCTAGGCTGCAGTTCCTCAAAAATGTCACTCTCAGCTGCACTTGGGGTATTTGTCCTCTCTCAGCTTCTCCAGAGCAAGAGTGCTTTCAAGGGCCGTCTTCAAACTTTCTCACATCTGCAACTCCTGGGGTTTCTTCAAAGTGTCCCTCTTGGCTATAGCTCCTCTTCAAAACATCATTCACAGCTACACTTGGTTCCTTCTCTTTGAGTCAGCTCATTTATATGGCTCCATTGATCAAGGCCCACCCTGAATGAGTGGGGCCATGCCTCCATGGAAATATCCCATCGGTTATCATCTACAGCTGGGTGGGGCGCATCTCCATGCAAGCAACCTAATCCAAACATTCCAACTTAATTCCCACTATTATGTCTGCCCCACAAGATTGCATCAAAGAATATGGCTTTTTCTGGGGGACATAATACATTCAAACCAGCACAGGCAATAATCCAGTGGCTGAGAAAATTCACTAAACACAACAACTTCCCAAGAAAAGGGGGGTGTCCTCTCACAGCCATCATCCTGGTGGACAGGGAACACTCCTGCCCATCGCTGACCCCATAGCCCAGTGCTGCCCCAGACAACCCAGTGTGATGGAAATGCTTCCAATAACACACACACAAACCACAAAATCAGGCATGGACATTAGCCTTCCCTGTACCCTCAGCTGGTTGTCCCAGAGTTGGGAAGGTGGAGCAGTGTGAATTAACATGCCCCATTCAGCCATCCTTTCAGCAGACTGGGAGACTCCCTACACAGTTCTGTAGCCCAGAACCACCCTGGGGGGATGGCACTCAGCTGTGACATAGCACAGTCATCCCTCAACAGAGGACATGGGGGTGCACAGCCTGGAAGAGGGACCCACTTGCAAGTCTCAGGGGCCATACACCAATACCAAGTACTTGTGGGTCAGTGGCACAGACAAGCTGTGACAGGACTGAACTGAAGCATTAGACTATTGCAGCAGATTTAAAACTCCAGGAACACCAGGGAGATTTGATTGTTAGAGCTGCCTCCCCTCCCTGACTGCCCAGACACATGCCCCATATACAGGGCAGGCAACACCAACTACACACACAAACTTGGTTCACTAATTGAAACCCACAAGACTCACTCTCCCATTCACAACAAAGACAAAGTGGGGGAGAACTGGCTTGAGGGGAATAGGTGGCTCATGGACGCCACTTGCTGGTTAGTTACAGAAAGTGTAAACCATGAAGCTGTAGATCTGACAAATTAGAGATAAAGATTTCAATCAGTCTACAAATCCTAAAAGAACCCTAACAAGTCAAGTAAATGCCAAGAGGCCAAAAACAACAGAAAATTGTAAAGCATATGAAAAAACCAGACGATATGGATAACCCAAGCCCAAGCACCCAAATCAAAAGATCAGAGGAGACACAGTACCTGGAGCAATTAATCAAAGAACTAAAGATAAATGATGAGACCATGGCACGGGATATAAAGGACACGAAGAAGAGGATGGCACAAGATATAAAGGACATCAAGAAAACCCTAGAAGAGCATAAAGAAGACATTGCAAGAGTAAATAAAAAAATAGATGATCTTATGGAAATTAAAGAAATTGTTGACCAAATTAAAAAGATTCTGGATACTCATAGTACAAGACTAGAGGAAGCTGAACAATGAATCAGTGACCTGGAAGATGACAGAATGGAAAATGAAAGAACAAAAGAAAGAATGGGGAAAAAAATTGAAAAAATCAAAATGGACTTCAGGGATATGACAGATAATATAAAACACCCAAATATAAGACACATTGGTGTCCCACAAGGGGAAGAGAAGGGTAAAGGTCTACAAAGAGTATTCAAAGAAATTGTTGGGGAAAACTTCCTAAATCTTCTAAACATCATAAATACACAAATAATAAACACCCAGTGAACTTCAAATAGAATAAATTCAAATAAACCCACTCCAAGACATATTCTGATCACACTGTCAAATATGGAAGAGAAGAAGCAAGTTCTGAAGGCAGCAAGAGAAAAGCAATTCACCACATACAAAGGAAACAGCATAAGACTAAGTAGTGACTACTCAGGGCCACCATGGAGGTGAGAAGGCAGTGGCATGACATATTTATAATTCTGAGTGAGAAAAATTTCCAACCAAGAATACTTTATCCAGCAAACCTCTCCTTCAAATTTGAGGGAGAGCTTACATTTTTCACAAACAAATGCTGAGAGTTTGCTAACAAGAGACCTGCCCCACTGGAGATACTAAACGGAGCCCTACAGACAGAGAAACAAAGAAAGGAGAGAGAGACATGGAGAAAGGTTCAGTACTAAAGAGACTCAGTATGGGTACATTAAAGGATATTAATAGAGAGAGGGAAAAAATACATATGACAAACATAAACCAAAGGATAAGATGGCTGATTCAAGAAGTGCCTTCACAGTTATAATGTTGAATGTAAATGGATTAAACTCCCCTATTAAAAGATATAGATTCACAGAATGGATCAAAAAATATGAACCATCAATATGTTGCATACAAGAGACTCATCTTAGACACAGGGACACAAAGAAATTGAAAGTGAAAGGATGGAAAAAAGTATTTCATGCAAGTTACAGCCAAAACAAAGCAGGTGTAGCAATACTAATCTCAGATAAAATAGACTTTAAATGCAAGGATGTTATGAGAGACAAAGAAGGTCACTACATACTAATAAAAGAGGCAATTCAACAAGAAGAAATAACAATCATAAATGTTTATGCACCCAATCAAGGTGCCACAAAATACATGATGTTTCCACAATAATTGTGGGAGGCTTCAACGTATCACTCTTTCCTATAGATAGATCAACCAGACAGAAGACCAATAAGGAAGTTGAAAACCTAAGCAATCTGATAAATGTATTGGATTTAGCAGATGCATTTAGGACATGACATCCCAAATCACCAGGATACACATTCTTCTCTAGTGCTCACAGAACTTTCTCCAGAATAGATCATATGCTGGGACATAAAACAAGCCTCAATAAATTTAAATAAATTAAAATTATTCAAAGCACATTCTCTGACCACAATGGAATACAATTAAAAGTCAATAACTATCAGAGACTTAAAAAATTCACAAATACCTGGAGGTTAAACAACACACTCCTAAACAATCAGTGGGTTAAAGAAGAAATAGCAAGAGAAATTGCTAAATATATGGAGATGAATGAAAATGAGAACACAACATACCAAAACCTATGGGATGCAGCAAAAGTGGCACTGAGGGGGAAATTTATAGCACTAAATGCTTATATTAAAAAGGAAGAAAGAGCCAAAATCAAAGAACTAACGCATCAACTGAAGAATCTAGTAAATGAACAACAAACCAATCCTAAACCAAGTAGAAGAAAAGAAAGAACAAGGATTAAAGCAGAAATAAATGACATAGAGAACAAAAAAACAATAGAGAGGATAAATATCACCAAAAGTTGGTTCTTTGAGAAGATCAACAAGATTGACAAGCCCCTAGCTAGACTAACAAAATCAAAAAGAGAGAAAACCCATATAAACAAAATAATGAATGAGAAAGGTGATATAACTGCAGGTCCCAAAGAAATTAAAAAAATTATAAGAGGATACTATGAACAACTGTATGGCAACAAACTGGATAATTTAGAGGAAATGGACAATTTCTTGGAAACATATGAACAACCTAGACTGACCAGAGAAGAAACAGAAGACCTCAACCAACCAATCACAATCAAAGACATCCAATCAGTCATCAAAAAGCTTCCCAAAAATAAATGCCCAGGGCCAGATGGCTTCACAGGGGAATTCTACAAAACTTTCCAAAAAGAAATGACAACAATCTTACTTAAACTCTTTCAAAACATTGAAGAAAATGGAACACTACCCAACTCATTTTATGAACTAACATCAATCTAATACCAAAACCAGGCAAAGATGCTACAAAAAAAGAAAACTACTGGCCAATCTCCCAAATGAATATAAATGCAAAGGTCCTCAACAAAATACTTGCAAATTGAATCCACAGACACATTAAAAAAAATCATACACCATGATGAAGTGGGGTTCATTCCAGGCATGCAAGTATGGTTCAACATAAGAAATTCAATCAATGTATTACAACATATTAACAAATCAAAAAGGAAAAGTCAAATGATTATCTCAACAGATGCTGAAAAAGCATTTGACAAAATCCAAAATCCGTTTTTGATAAAAACACTTCAAGAGGTAGAAATTGAAGGAAACTTCCTCAATATGATAAAGAGCATATATGAAAAACCCACAGCCAGCATAATCAATGGTGAGAAACTGAAAGCCTTCCCTCTAAGATCAGGAACAAGACAAGGATGCCCACTGTCACCACTGTCATTCAAAATTTTGCTGGAAGTGCTAACCAGGGCAATCTGGGAAGACAAAGAAATAAAAGGCATCCAAATTGGAAAGGAAGAAGTAAAACTGTCATTGTTTGCAGATGATATGATCTTATATCTGGAAAACCCTGAGAAATTGATGATACAGCTACTAGAGCTAATAAACAAATTTTGCAAAGTAGCAGGATACAAGATTAATGCACATGTCAGTAATGTTTCTGTATGCTAGAAATGAACAAACTGAAGAGACACTCAAGAAAAAGATATCATTTTCAATAGCAACTAAAAAAATCAAGTACCTAGGAATAACTTAACCAAAGATGTAAAAGACCTATACAAAGAAAACTACATAACTCTACTAAAAGAAATAGAAGGGACCTTAAAAGATGGAAAAATATTCCATGTTCATGGATAGAAATGCTAAGAGTCATTCAGATGTCAATTACACCCAAACTCATCTAGAGATTCAATGCAACCCCAACCAAAATTCCAACAACCTACTTTGCAAGCTTGGAAAAGCTAGTAATCATATTTATTTGGAAAGGGAAGATGCCTCAAATTGCTAAAGACACTCTAAAAAAGAAAAACAAAGTGGGAGGACTTACACTCCCTGACTTTGAAGCTTATTATAAAGCCACAGTTGTCAAAACAGCATGGTACTCACACAAAGATAGACATATTGATCAATCGATTCAAATTGAGGATTTGGAGATAGACCTCCAGATCTATGGCTGACTGATCTTTGATAAGGCCCCCAAAGTCACTGAACTGGGTCGCAATGGTTTTTTCAACAAATGGGGCTGGGAGAGTTGGATATCCATATCCAAAAGAATGAGAGGATCCCTACCTCTCACCCTACACAAAAATTAACTCAAAATGGATCAAAGATCTCAACATAAAAGAAAGTACCATAAAACTTTTAGAAGATAATGTAGGGAAACATCTTGAAGACCTTGTATTAGGTGGCCACTTCCTAGACTTTACACCCAAAGCACAAGCAAAAGAAGAAAAAATAGAAAAATGGGAACTCCTCAAGCATAGAAGTTTCTGTACTTCAAAGGAATTTGTTAAAAAGTTAAAGAAGCAGCCAACTCATTGAGAAAAAATTTTTGGAAACCATGTATCTGACAAAAGACTGAAATCTTGCATATATAAAGAAATCCTACAACTCAATGACAATACTACAGACAGCCCAATTATAAAATGGGCAAAAGATATGAAAAGACAGTTCTCTGAAGAGGAAATACAAATGGCCAAGAAACACATGAAAAAATGTTCAGCTTCACTAGCTATTAGATGCAAATTAAGACCACAACAAGATACCATCTCACACCAATTAGAATGGTGCCATTAAACAAACAGGAAACTACAAATGCTGGTGGGGATGTGGAGAAATTGGAACTCTTATTCATTGTTGGTGGGACTGTATGATGGTTCAGCCACTCTGGAAATCAGTCTGGCAATTCCTTAGAAAACTAGATATAGAGTTCTCCTTTGATCCAGCGATATATACCTGGTATATACCTGGAAGATGAGAAAGCAGTGACACGAACAGATATCTGCATGTCTGTGTTCATAGCAGCATTATTCACAATTGCCAAGAGATGGAAACAACCCAAATGTCCTTCAACAGATGAGTGGACAAATAAAATGTGGTGTATACACATGATGGAATACTACACAGCTGTAAGAAGGAATGATGTGAAACATATGACAACATGGATGAACCTTGAAGACATAATACTGAGGGAAATAAGCCAGGCACAAAAAGAGAAATATTATATGCCACCACTAATGTGAACTTTGAAACATGTAAAACAAATGGTTTATAATGTAGAATGTAGGGGAACTAGCATTAGAGAGAAATTAGGGAAGGGGGAACGATAATCCAATAAGAACAGATAAGCTATCGTGGGTAAATTTAACATTCTGGGAATGCCCAGGAATGACTATTGTCTGTTTATTTCTGATGGGTATAGTAGGAACAAGTTCACAGAAATGCTGCTATAGTAGGTTACTTTCTTGGGGTAGAGTAGGAACATGTTGGAAGTAAAATAGTTATCTTAGGTTAGTTGTCTTTTTCTTACTCCCTTGTTATGGTCTCTTTGAAATGTTCTTTTATTGTATGTTTTTTTAATTTTTTAAATTTTCAAATTTTTTATACAGTTGATTTAAAAAATGGTTTGAAAAAAAAACAAAAAACAAGGGAAAAAATATGCAGAGCCCCCTTGAGCTGGTGGATAATGCAGGGGAATTGGCCTGCCCCACTTCGATGGTTGCTAATGTGCTCACAGACATAGGGGACTGGTGGTTTGATGGGTTGGGCCCTCTGCCACAGGACTTGCCCTTGGGAAGACTGTTGCTGCAAAGGAGAGGCTAGGCCTCCCTATAATTGTGCCTAAGAGCCTCCTCACGAATGCCTCTTTGTTGCTCAGATGTGGCCCTCTCTCTCTAGCTAAGCCAACTTGAAAGGTGAAATCACTGCCCTCCCCACTACGTGGGATCAGACACCCAGGGGAGTGAATCTCCCTGGCAACGTGGAATATGAGTTCCAGGGAGGAATGTAGACCCAGCATTGTGGGATGGAGAACATCTTCTTGACCAAAAGGGGGATGTGAAAGGAAATGAAATAAGCTTCAGTAGCAGAGAGATTCCAAAAGTAGCCAAGATGTCACTCTGGTGGGTGCTCTTATGCACAATATAGACAACCCTTTTTAGGTTCTAATGAATTGGGGTAGCTGGCAGTAAATACCTGAAACTATCAAACTACAACCCAGAACCCATGAATCTTGAAGATGATGGTATAAAAATGTCACTTATGAGGGGTGACAATGGGATTGGAAAAGCCATAGGGACCACAGTCCCCTTTGTCTAGTTCATGGATGGATGAGTAGAAAAGTGGGGGAAGGAAACAAACAAAGCCACCCAGTGTTCTGTTTTTACTTTAGTTGCTCTTTTTCACTTTAATTATTATTCTTGTTATTTTTGTGTGTGTGGTAATGAAGGTGTCAGGGATTGATTTTGGTGATGAATGCACAACTATGTAATGGTACTGTGAACAATCGAATGTACAATTTGTTTTGTATGACTACATGGTGTGTGAATATATCTCAATAAAATGAATATTAAAAAAATAGAGCAATACAAATGCTGGAGAAAATGTGGAGAGAGGTATGTACCTATTCACTGTTGGTGGGGAAAAAAATGGTGCAGCCCATCTGGAAGGCAGTGTGGTAGTTCTTCTGGAAGCTAAGAATGGGGTACCGTATGGTCTCACAACCCTTTTATTGGATATATACTTGGAAGAACTGAGAGCAGGGACATGAATAGACATCTTCACACTGATGTTTATGGTAGCACTATAGCTGATTTTCAAATTTTTGAGGTGGCCTAAGGGTACATTGATGGGTGAACGGAAGGGTGAATAGTGGTGTATACATACAATGGAATATTGAGTGCAAGAAGGAATGAAGTTGTGAGGTATGCAACTAGGTGAATGGACCTTGAGGACAGGATGTGGGGTAAAATAAGCCAGAGTCAAAAAGACAAACATTATAATGCCTCACTAATATGAACTAACTATAATATGCAAACTCTGAGAATTGAATCTGAGAGCATAGTTTATCGGGGAAGGCTTATTGTAAAGGTTCCTAGATTGTAAGCTCTTACAGCAGTCACATCTATTCATGAGTTGCAATGGTTGTTTCTAAATTGTAAGATGCTGAGCAGTTTCTGTGTAATCTGGTCAGTCCCCGGAACTTCAAGTATTTGTGTGATACCTGAGACTCAGAGCCAGAGTTCAGCAGCTATGAATATCAGCATTACCCCATACAGCAACTGTTACAAAAGCTGAAAAAGAGATCAGATTTCAATTATAGATACGAATGAAATGGACTTGGTTGGGACTAAGGTAAATCAGACTAAAGGGTGAAGGATGATATTGACTGTGTTTTAAAACTTCAACTTCTTTGCTAGCTATTAGGGAGATGCAAATTAAGACCACAACGAGATACTATCTCACACCAATTAGAATGGCTACCATTAAACAAACAGGAAACTAAAAATGCTGGGGAGGATGTGGAGAAAGTGGAACTCTTATTCATTGCTGGTCGGACTTTATAATGTTTCAGCCATTGTGGAGGACAGTTTGGCAGTTCCTCAGAAAGCTAGATATTGAGTTACCCTATGATCCAGCAATTTCACTTCTCAGTATTTACTCAGAGGATTTGAAAGCAATGACATGAACTGATGTTTGTACATCAATGTTCATAGTGGCATTGTTCACAATTGCCAAGAGATGGAAACAACCTAAATGTCCTTCATCAGATGAGTAGATAAACAAAACATGGTATATACACATGATGGAGTACTATGCAGCAGTAAGAAGGAACAAGATCATGAAGCATATGACACATGGGTGAACCCTGAGAACATAATGTTGAATGAACTAAGCCAGATACAAAAGGAGAGATATTGTATGCTAACACTAATGTGAACTCTGTGAAAAATGTAAAATAAGTGTCTTATATTGTGGAATATAAGGGACCTAGAGATAGACAACAGCTAGTGAAGGGGGAACAATAATCTAATAAGAACAGACAAGATATTGAGTCTGATCTTAATGATACGGGCATTCTTAAGTGTGACTATGGTTTGCTAATTTTCTTTTGGTATGGTAGGAGTATACTGGAGGGAATGAAGTTATTTCAGGATATTTGTTTTCCCATTTCTTTGTTTTGTCTGGAAATGTATTTTTATTTGGTAAAGTAATTTTTTAAAAAATGAAAAACTTCAACTTCTATGTGATACCAGAGGAAGAGAGGTTTATTTGGTGCAAAATCTATATTTTCTACAGCACACTATATAATTTAACTTGTAATGTCAGTTTATTTAAGCACCATAATTATATGTACCTTAAATAGTGGGTGAGATCGTTTCATTTTGTACAGGTTAGTGTGAATCCCCAATACAACCCAGAGTATTTGGGCAGAGAATAAAATGTGTTTGCAAACCCCCTAGAAGGTCTTGGGAAAAATATGGAAATATTAAACTTCCCCACCTGGGGAATTCCTGATATTCTTGCCAGCATTGGGGACTACCAGTTTAGTAGGCTGAGCCCTCAATCTTGCAGCTTGCCCTTATGAAGCTTGTTACTGCAAAGGAGAGGCTAAGCCTATTCATAATTGTGCCTAAGAGTCATCCTCAGAGAATCTCTTTTGATTCTCGGATGTGACCTCTCTCTCTAAGCCCCCTCAGCAGGTAAACTCACTGCCCTCCCCACCACATGGGACTTGACTTCCAGGTGTGTAAATCTCCCTGGCAATGTGGGGTATGACTCCCAGGGACGAACCTCACTTGGCATCGTAGGATTGAGAAAGCCTTCTGGACCAAAAGGGGGAAGAGAAATGAAACAGAATAAAGTTTCATGGCTGAGAGATTTCAAATGGAGCCAAGAGGTCATTCCAGAGGTTATTCTTATGCATTATACAGATATTCTTTTTTGGTTTTAAGTGTATTAGAATAGCTAGAAGGACATACCTGAAACTGTTGAACTGCAGCCCAGTGTCCTTGATTCTTGAAGATAACCATATAACTATATAGCTTACATGGTGTGACTGTGTGATTGTGAAAACCTTGTGGCTCACACTCCCTTTATCCAGTGTATGGACAGATTAGTAGAAAAATAGGGACTACAGTAAATGAATAATAGGGTAGGGAGGAGGGGTATGGGATGTTTTTGGTGTTCTTTTTTACTTTAATTTTAATTTTAATTTTTTGGAGTAATGAAAATATTCAAAAATTGATTGTGGTCATGTATGCACAACTATCTGATGATACTATGAACAACTGAGTGCACCCTTTGAATGATTGTATAGTATGTGACTATATCTCAATAAAATTGCATTGAAATAATCAAAGAAGATAATTAATATTAAATATTTTTGTCCACACTGAGATTCTATGTTTGCAAAATTTCTTAATTATTAATAAATCAACATGTTTTGATACCAATATCTGTTAAAAAATTAAAACCAACCATGTTTCTGGCATGATAAAATCATGGAATTAAATCAGGTGTTTACATTCCCATAGAATGTTGATGTTTTATAGCTATCCATGTCATTTTTAAAACTTAAGACTATTTTTAGTATCTCTGATTTTTTTTTGCCAGAGTCATCATGTCATGTATGTATGTGTTATGCCTATATAAAATTTTAGAAGGTGAATAGGTATTTGTATAAATTCTTAACTGGAAATGTCCATGAAGTTGGCTAATTTATGTTCACTTTTAATTGTGTAAAGATTTATAATATTTTCATTTCTGTATCATTTAAGATTCCTTTATTTGAGTAAATTCCCTAGATATAATAATAAATAATAATAATACAGGGAGAACCTAAGATGGCAGCTAGGTGAGACAGGGCAAAAAAACACTTCCATGAAATACTAGATAAAAACCAGAAAGTGACCCAGAACACCACTCCCAGTGTAGCACCTGCCAGACAAGGTCTGCTAAATCCACAGGGAACATGCATTTGGTGAAACCAGGAGCCTGCTTTCTGAAATGAGTGAGTAAGCCAGCTGAAAGTCCCTTGGCCACACTGCTGTGTGAGGAAACAGTGGGCTGGCGTTTGGAGATGGACTAGTTCTTTAAAATGAAAAAAGCCTGGGAGTGGCTGCAGATATGGTGGGTAGAGCCACGCAGTGAAGCATGGCGGGAGCGGGCTGGGCTAATGCCTTGGTGTCTGGCATGGAGGATACCCCTTCCCACACCCGCTGTTGATTGTCTTGAGACCAGAGGAGCAGAGGGGAGCCAAAAGGAGAAAAAAACTGCATTCCTTGCAGCCATCTCCCCAGTGGGTGGGGGACGCTCCTGCCCGGGGCCAGACCCACAGCCCAGAGCCACACCAAGAAACCCAGTGTGATGGGGAATCTTTCCCACAGCACTACACACATGCCACAATATCGGCTGTGGACAGTGGCCTTTAATACACCCATGGCTGATTGTCCTGGAGCTAGGAGGGCGGAGATGTGCGAAAAGGGGGAAGTTAACATGTCCCATTCAACCATCTTTGAAGCAGGCTGGGAGCACCCCTGCATGGCCCAGGGCTTCCCTGGAAGGCCAGCATGCACTAGTGACATGGCACAGCCCTCCCTCAGCAGAGGTCCTGGAAGAGCACAGCTGGGAAGGGGGAACCGCTCGGAAATCCCAGGGACCCTATGTGAATACCAAGGACTTGTGGGTCAGTGGCAGAGACAATTGGTGGAAAGACTGACATGAAGGCTTAGGCTCCTGCAACAGCCTTAAATCTCCAGGAACACCTGGGAGGTTGGATTATTAAAGCTGCCCTGCCTGCCTAACCACCCAGACACACGCCCCACATTCAGGGCGGACAGCACCAGCAACACACCCAAACTTGGTGCACCAATTGGACCCCACAAGAATCAGACCCCCACACACCACAAAGACAAAGTGGGGGAGAACTGACTTGAGGGGAATAGGTGACTCACAGATGCCATCTGCTGGTTAGTTAGAGAAAGTGTATGCCACCAAGCTGTAGATCTGACAAATTAGAGATTGGTATTTCATAGACCCTGAAAGAACCCTATCAAGTAAAGCAAATGCCAAGAGGCCAAAAACAACAGAAAATCTTAAAGCATATGATAAAACCAGATGATATGGAGAACCCAAACCCAAACACCCAAATCAAAAGATCAGAAGAGACACAGTACTTGGTGCAGTTAATCAAAGAACTAAAGATAAACAACAAGAGCATGGCACAGGATATAAAGGACATAAAGAAGACCCTAGAAGAGCATAAAGAAGAATTTGCAAGAGTAAATAAAAAAAAGAAGATCTTACGGAAATAAAAGAAACTGTTGGCCAAATTAAAAAGACTCTGGATGGGGGAGAAAACATGGCGGCACAGAGAGAAGTGGAAAACTGTTAGTCCCCCCGGGAACAATTCATAAATGACCAAAAAAACTAGTAAATAACCAGGAATAACTGCGGGGAGACAAACGTGGCTGTCCACTCATCATCCACCAACCTGAATTGGGAGGAATGCCCGAGATCACAGCATAAAATCTGTAAGTAAAACTGCGGACGCGCGCTGAGAGCCAAGAGCCGAGAGCCCCTCCCTCACAGAAGCCTCGCGGTGCTAGAGAACAGCACTCTCCAAACAAGCTAGTGTACTGCAGCCCAGCTCCATCTGGGATTTTAATGTTAACTGCTAAATACAGACAGTGAATCCTCAACAAGCAGACAGAGGCTTTTGGGGACAACTGATCTTGGGAGAGTTGGGGGACATATCTGTCTCAGGAAAAGAAGCCCAGAGGCTGACGGGTGAACCTGGGAGCTTTTCTGTCCCTTTTGCTTTCTGTGGAGAAACCTGCAGCTGCTTTCAGCCCGCAGTGCTTTGCAGTAAAGACAGACGCAGCTATTTTAAAATCAAAACACTTTGATCAGCAGAGTCAAAGAAACAAAGAACTTCCTGATAGGCAGTGACCTCTCTGGAGGGGGCATAGCTTCCCAAAGGAAAGGGAGGGGCCCAGCTTTACCACCCGCCTTTCCAGAACCAGACCCCAAAGCCTGGGGGAGGAGAGCCACAGGCCACACCCCCTTACACAGGCAGTGACAGACGGCACCTGCCAAACAGAAAAGCACAGGTGTATTAATCCTCTAAGAAAAACCATCAGGGGAACCAGATACTGACTATTTCCTCCTTCTGTGACCTGAACCTGTTCTCATCTGGGAAAACCTGATTGGGGTGGCCTAGGAGGTCAGATGCCTAGACAACAGAAAACTACAGCCTACACAAACAAAAACGAAGCTATGACCCAGTCAAAGGAACAAACATACACTTCAACTGAAATACAGGAATTTAAACAACTAATGCTAAATCAATTCAAAAACCTTAGAGAATATTTCACAAAAGAGATAGAGGCTGTAAAGAAAACACTGAGCATATATATGGCAGAAATTGAAAGTTCAAAAAAACAACTAGTAGAATCTAAGGAAATGAAAGGCACAACACAAGAGATGAAAGACACAAGGGAAACATACAACAGCAGACATCAAGAGGCAGAAGAAAACACTCAAGAACTGGAGAACAAAACACCTGAAAGCCTACAAGCAAAGGAGCAGATGGAGAAAAGAATGAAAAAATATGAGCAATGTCTCTGGGAACTTAAAGATGAAACAAAGTACAAGAATCTATGTATCATTGGTGTCCCAGAAGGAGAAGAGAAGGGAAAAGGGACAGAGGCAATAATAGAGGAAATAATCAATGAAAATTTCCCATCTCTTATGAAAGACATAAAATTACAGATCCAAGAAGTGCAGCATACTCCAAACAGAAGAGATCTGAATAGGCCTATGCCAAGACACTTAATAATCAGATTATGAAATGTCAAAGACAAAGAGAGAATCCTGAAAGCAGCAAGAGAAAAGCAATCCATCACATACAAAGGAAGCTTAATAAGACTATGTGTGGATCTCTCAGCAGAAACCATGGAGGCAAGAAGGAAGTGGTATGATATATTTAAGACACTGAAAGAGAAAAACCTCCAACCAAGAATCCTATATCCAGCAAAGCTGTCTTTCAAATATGAGGGAGGGCTCAAAATATTTTCTGGCAAACAGACAATGAGAGACTTTGTGAACAAGACACCTGCCCTACAGGAATTACTAAAGGGAGCAATGCAGAGTGATAGGAGAAGATGGGAGTGTGTGGTTCAGAATACAATTTTGGGAGATGGTAGCACAGCAATGTAAGTACACTGAACAAAGAAAGCTATGTATATGGTTGAGAGAGGAAGGTTGGGAGCATATGAGACACCAGAAGAAAGGAGGAAAGATAAAGAATTAGACTGTGTAACTTGGTGAAATCTAGTGTTCAACAATTGTGATAAAATGTACAAATATGTTCTTTTACGAGGGCAACAAGAAAATGTCAACCTTGCAAGGTGTTAAAAATGGGGAGGCATTGGGGGAGGGATGCAATCAATGTAAACTAGAGACTGTAACTAACAGAATCATTGTATTATGCTTCCTTTAATGTAACAAAGGTGATTTACCAAGGTAAATGCAGATAAGAAGGGGGGATAGGGGAGGCATGATAGACACTTGACATTGGTGGTGTTGTCTGACTCTTTACCCTACTTTGATTTAAGATTACTTTTCCTTTTGCTACTTCCTAGCTGTCATTTTTTTCCTCTTTCTTTTCCCTCTCTACCTTCTCTGATGCTCCCTCCTGCCTTGTGGAAGAAATGTAGATGTCCTTATATAGATAGTGGTGAAGGTGGTGAACACATAAATATGTGACCATACAGAAAACCATTAATTGTTTACTTAGGATGGAATGTATGGGGTGTGAACAAAACCATCTTAAAAAAATGGGTTGATGTCAAAACCTCAAGGGCAATATACTGAGTGAAATAAGCCAGACACATATGGACAAATATTGCAGGGTCTCACTGATAAGAACTAATTATAATATGTAAACTCATAGACATGAAATATAAGGTACCAAGATATAGGACGATGCTTAAGAATGGGGATTGGTTGCTTAGTATGAGCAGAATGTTCAACTAGGATGAACTTAAATGTTTGGAAATAAACAGAGGTGTAGGTAGCAAGATGTGAGAATAACTAACAGTGCTGAATGGCATGTGAATGAGGTGGAAATGGGAAGCTCAGAGTCATATATGTCACCAGAAGGAAAGTTGGAGGTCAAAAGATGGGAATGTATAAAACTGAATCCTATGGTGGGCAATGTCCATGATTAACTGTACAAATATTAGAAAACTCTTCCATGAACCAGAACAAATGTATGACAATACAACTAGAAGTTAACAATAGAGGGACATATAGGGAAGAAATATATACCTATTGCAAACTATATACTACAGTTTGTAGTATTTCAACATTCTTTCATAAACAGTAACAAATGTACTATACCAATGCTACAAGGTAGTAATTGAGGGGGTTGGTTAGGGATACGGGAGGATTCGAGTTTCCTTTTCTTTCCCTTTTTTTTTCCCCCAATCTTTCACTTTATTTCTGGCCTGGAGTAATGAAAAGTTTCTAAAAATTGAACAAAAATTAAGTGTGGTGATGGATGCACAGCTGTAAGAGGGTACCAGGGGCAATTGATTGCACACTTTGGATCTTTGGATAATTGTATGGTATCTGAACAATCCCAATAAAAATTAAAAAAAAAGAAGACTCTGGATACTCATAATACAAGATTAGAAGAAGTTGAACAACAACTCAGCCTCCTTGAGGACCACAGAACAGAAAATGAAAGAACAAAAGAAAGATGGGGAAAAAATTGAAAAAATTGAAATGGATCTCAGGGATATGATACATAAAATAAAACGTCCAAATTTAAGACTCATTGGTGTCCCAGAAGGGGAAGAGAAGGGTAAAGGTCTAGAAAGAGTATTCAAAGAAATTGTTGGGGAAAACTTCCCCAACCTTCTACACAACATAAATACACAAAGCGTAAATGCCCAGCGAACTCCAAATAGAATAAATCCAACTAAACCCACTCCAAGACATATTCTGATCAGACTGTCAAATACTGAAGAGAAGGAGCAAGTTCTGAAAGCAGCAAGAGAAAAGCAATTCACCACATACAAAGGAAACAGCATAAGACTAAGTAGTGACTACTCAGCGGCCACCATGGAGGTGAGAAGGCAGTGACATGACATATTTAAAACTCTGAGAGAGAAAAATTTCCAACCAAGAGTACTTTATCCAGCAAAACTCTCCTTCAAATTTGAGGGAGAGCTTAAATTTTTCACAGACAAACAGATGCTGAGAGAGTTTGCTAATAAAAGACCTGCCCTACTTCAGATGCTAAAGGGAGCCCTACTGACAGAGAAAAAAGCTGAGGGACTTCACCACCAGTAGATCAGTCCTATAAGAAATGCTAAAGGGAGTTGACAGGCTGAAAGGAAGAGACACTAAACAATTGACTGAAACCACATGAAGAAATAAAGATTTCCAGTAAAGATCACATGGTAAATATCAATACCAGTACTACTGTATTTTTGATTTGTAACTCCACTATTTACTTCCTACAGGATCTAAAATACATAAACTGTAATGATAAATCAGTGGTTTTGGACTCAATGTAAAATATGTAATTTTTGACAAGAACTACATAAAAGTGGGGGAATGAGGGCATATAGGAACATAGTTTATGTGTCATATTGAAGTTAAGTTGGTATCAAAGAAAAACAAGATTTAAGATGTTAAATTTAAGCCCCATGGTAAACACAAAGAAAGTATCAGAGGATATGACCATAGTGATGAAAAGTAGAGTAGGGGTTCCAAGAAGTGAGGGAAGGGGCAATTGGGAGTTAAGAAATGAGTGTAGGGTTTCTGTTTTGGGTGAAGGGAAACTTCTAGAAATGGATGGTGGGAAGGTGATAGCATTGCGACTTTCTAAATGTGATTAATCCCACTAATGGAATGCTAGGGAGGGGTTGGAATGGGAAGATTTAGGCTGTATATATGTTTCCACAATTGAAAACAAAAGTTTAAATAGATGACAATTAAATGCCAAGGATGATCCTGGATGGGATCTGAGGATGGAGGAGAGGAGGCTCAAAGGGACACAGATGGGACATAAGGAAAAAAAAAAGAAATATAAAATGTAAGCTTTGTATCAATGTTGAATTTCTTGAACTTCTTAGCTGCATTTAATAGGATTGCATAAAAGAATGTTCTTGTTCATGGGAAATGTATATGTGAATTATATTTTTTCAAGGATGTGTGCAGCTTTCTCTCATATGTTCAGAAAACAGAGCAACAGATGATGGATGATAGGGAGGGAGAGAGGGAGGGAGGGAGGGAGGGAGGGAAAGAAAGAAAGAAATGGAGGTGTGACAGGATGTTAAAAGTGGTGGATCGGGGTATGCTGGAGTTCTATGTATGGGGTTTGTACTGTTTTTGCAACTGTTCCTGTAAGTTTGAATTTATCTCAAAATAAAATTTCTTATAAAAAAATAATAATACAGAGAATTGTGGGAATCAGCCCCTTCACCAAAACAACTGTTGAACTGGCAGGAGCTGAAATGGATCTTACAAGTTTTGGGTCCTTGCCCAGCATGGCAAGGATCACTTGTCACACCTGTTTGGTCACAAAGGAAAGTCATTTAATAGTTGGTAGAGACAGGAGATGTCCCAGTCTCAAATCTGTCTCCCCAAAGGGTTGCAGGAACTAGGCTTATATACATCATTGGGATACAAGAAAGTTAGGGAGGGACAGGAAGATGATTAGGGAGAAACAAAGGAAAAACAGGGACATGACTTTGATGGATTCTTCCGGAAATCAGAAAGATTAGGGAGTACACTCTTGTTCCTTTTGGGTTAACATAATTGCTTGATGTGACTAAAATGTAAACATTTGGTTCAGAGACCATTTGATCATTTGGTCAGGAGAATATTTGGCCAAGGCTTGGAAGTCTGTTTATTGTTCAGGTTGATTGACCCTCCCTTTGACAGAAAGATTAGCATGACTGGGAACAAGCAAGATTTAACTTGGTCTTGTCAGCATAGCTAGGAGCTAAGAAGCTTAATTGCAAGGGGTTTTACAAAGAATAATCAAGATTTAACACCATGTTCTCCTTATCAAGGATGGGAACTGAGAATTCTAGTTGCAGGAATAGCAAAGACTAATGTACTGTTCCCATCATCAAAGACAGGAATTGTGAGACCTAGTTGCAGGGGCTTTTGCAGAACTATCTGAGTCAACCACTCTGAAATTCCAGAGTCTAGAGAAACTCTCTGTAGCATGCAGGAATGAGCAGAAGAAAGAGGCTGGTAATTTGCTATAAAGACCATGAGTTTAACCCTTCTGCAGTGGCTAACCATCCTCCTTCCCCCACCCTCGTGGTTGGCAGCAGCGAGGACTGGAGCTCTGGCTCCTGTTTCAGCTTGCTGGTGCCAGGTTGGGACATAAAGAACTAGTCCTCCAAATTCCAGGGATATGTGGTCTGATCCCTGATTTTTACCCTTGATCCACTACTTCAGATCACTGGGGGCCGCTCTGCAGGCAGCCATTGCTCCAACCCCACTGGGGCAAAGGTGAGAGAGGAATCTTCCTCAAAACTACAAAAAACAGTTAAAGGGCTGGGTTAACTGGGCAAGTACTGAATTAAGAAAATGCATCTTCAAAAGCCATAGAAGCAGCTCCTGGTGCTCTTGCTGGCCCCTCCCCTATGCCTTCCACAACACAGAGTGGAGCCAGCTTGCATTCCCATTGTAGGTCCCAGACCCTGTTCCAGAGAGAGCAGAATGGCCCCTGTGTGTGTACTGGGGTGCATGTAGACAGTGCCAATCTATTCGGTGGAAGTCTGAGAGATTAAGTTGGGGAATGTGTCTTGGGCTTACCATTTCAGAGTTTGTCCTGAGGGCAGAGGAAGCTTGCAGACAGCTGAGACAGTGTGAGAAACAATTAAGTTGAAATGTCCTGGGGCAAAGGATTGCCTGCACCCAGGAAGGGGAGAAGTACTGGTACAAAGGGAGTAGAGGGAGCATTTACTAAACTCCTGTGGACTGTAAACAGGGAAATCCTGGGCCCTCTAGCAAGCACAGGCCCAGGAGAAGAAACAGGCTTTCCAGCTCCACCCACCATGCAGGCTGAGATAAAACAGTGATAACCCTACACTTTCCCCCATTTGCCTTAGGTTGATATGCCTGATAGGAGGGCTAATCTCTGAAGGAGACTACCAGCCAAAGCAGAGCCAATTTTCAGGGAGTGAAAGGTGCTTTTTGCTTTGATTTGTCTGCTTTGATTAACTCATGGCAATCAAGAAAATCTCTATACATCACTAGCTGGATACAAACTTAACAGACAGACCAGGGACTAAATCTGAGAGGTAACACTTTAAAATATTAAAATACAAAGTGTGCAACAAAAGATTACTGGGCAAACAAAGAAACAAGAAATGATGGCCCATCCAAAGGAACAAGATAAAAATCCAGAAAACATCAAAGAAGAGGAACAGGCTTGGGACTTACCAGAAAGAGATGTTAAAATAGTAATACTCAAAATACTCAAGGAGATAAAGGAAAACACAGTGAAACAAATAAAGGACATGAGGAAAATAATGAATGAGCAATATGGGAATCTCTTCAAAGTAATAATAGAGTTGAGGAACACATAACTGAAATTAAAAATTCCCTAGGTGGTTTCAATAGCAGATTGGAAGTGACAGAAGAAAGAATTAATGAATACAAAGAAAAGACAATTGAAATGATTCAGATTGAGGAGCAGAAAGATAACAATAAAAAAGAATGAACAGAGCCTAAGAGATCTGTGAGACACCATCAAGCATACCACTATACACATTATGGAAGTCCCAGAAGGAGAAGAGAGAAATGGGCAGAAGGAATATTCAAAGAAATAATGGCAGAAAACATCCCAAATTTAATGTAAGACAGGAATATGAACATTCGAGAAGCCCAACAAACACCAAATAGGATAAATTCAAAGAGAACCATGGCAGAAACACAATAATCAAATTGTCCAATGCCAAAGATGAAAAGAGAGCTCTGCAAGCTGCAAGAGAAAAGCAAGGAGTTATGTATAAGGGAATCCCAATAAGATTAAGTGCCATTTCTCATCAGAAACCATGGAGAGAAGAAAGCAGTGATATAAGATACTTAAAGGGCTGAAATAAAACAATTGTTAACCAAGAATTTTATATCAGGCAAGACTTTCTTTCAAATATGAGGAGATATTAAGACATTCCCAGATAAACAATAGCTGAGGGAATTTTTCACCACTAAACCTGCCCTACCACCAATGCTGAAGGAAGTTTTTCAGACTAGAAGTAAAGGATACTAGAAAGTGGATAAAAGCAGCATAAATAAATAAAGACCTCTCATAAAGGTAACTATATGAGTAATTATAAATGTCAGTATTATTGTATTTTTTATTATTGTATTTTATTATTTGTTATGTAGTTTGATTACTTGCTTCATACAGGTGTTAAAATGCAAATGCATAAATGTATGATAAATTGATGGTTTTGAACATAAAGATACAAACATGTAACAAGTGCAAAGAAGATGGGGGGGTTGGAGGGGTATAGGAACAGTGTATATGTGTTTCATTAAAGGTAAGTTGGTATCAAAGGAAGTATGAAAGTTATAGATTTAGAACATTAAATTTTAACCCCATGGTAACTGCAAAGAAAATACATGAAAAATATATTTGGAAAGAAATGATAAAGTCTTTAAAAAGCCAAATAAATATGGGAGTAGGGATTTATGGAACAATTGAGGGTCAGAAAAGGTACAACACCTAGAAACAGAAAATAGTAAAATGGCAAAATAAAGTCCTGAATTATCAGTAGTTACTTTAAATGCAAATGGATTAAATTTCCCAGGCCAAAAGCAGACATTGGCAGAATGGATTTAAAAGCATAACCTAACAGTAAGCTCTTTACAAGAAAATTACCTGAAATTCAAAGACATAGTAGGATGGAAGTGAAAGGATGAAAAATTATATCATGCAAGTAGTGATCAAAAGAGAGCTACAGTAGCTATACTAATATCAAATAAAATAGACTTTAAGTAAAAAACTGCTACAAGGGACAAAGAGGGCCATTGTATACTAATAAAAGTGTCAATTCTACAAGAAGACATAGCAATCATAAATATATGTGCACCTAAAGGCAGATCCCCAAAATATATGAAGTCATATGAAAAAGACAGTTCTACATTACTAGAATAGGAGATTTCAATACACCACTTACAATAATGGAAAGAATATCTAGATAGAAGATCAATAAGGAAATAGAAGACTTAAGTGATACTCTAAACCAGCTAGACCTAATAGACATATATAGAATACTTCACCTAACAGCAGCAAAATAACTTTCTTCTCTAATAAACATGGATCATTCTCCAGGATAGATCATACGTTAGGTTACAAAACAATTCTCAGTAAATTAAAAAATACTGAATCATATGATGTATCTTTTCTGAACACAATAACAGAGGAAGAAATGGAAAATTCACAATATGTGGAAATTAGACAATGTACTCAATCTATGGGTCAAAGAAGAAATCACAAGGGAAATTAATAAATAGCTTGAGGTGAATGAACATCAAAACATAGCATACCAAAACTTATGGGATGCAGCAAAGACAGTGGTGAGAGGGAAATTTATTGCTTTAAATGCTTGCATTAAAAAAGAAGATAGATCTCAATCAGAGACCTTACTTCAAAACTAGAAGATCCAGAAAAAGAACAAACTAAACCCAAAGTGAGAAAGAAGGGAATAACAAAGATTAGAGCCAAGTTAAATGAGTTACAGAATGACAAAAAATAGAGAATCAAGAAAATCAAAAGTTGGTTCTATGAAAAGATCAATAACAATTGAATGAAACTTTAGTTTAGACTGGACAAAGAAAAAAGAAAAAGGATACAATGAGTAAAATCAGAAATGAAAGGGAGGATGTTACTACTGACTACACAGAAATAAAGAGGACTATAAGATGATATAATGAACAGCTTATGTGCCAACAAATTGGATAACCTAGATGAAAAGGACAAATTCATAGAAACACAAAACTACCTACACTGACTCAAGAAGAAATAGATCTCAACAAATCATAACTAGTAAAGAGATTGAATTAGTAATCAAAAACCTCACAATAAGAAAATCCTAGGATCAGATGGCTTCCAATGTGAATTTTACCAAACATTTCAAGAAGAACTAATATCTATCCTGCAAAATGTCTTCTAAAAACTTGAAGAGGAGGGAAAGACTCCTTATCTCCTTCTACGAGACTAACATCACCCTCATACCAAAGGCAGATAAAGTTACCACAAGAAAAGGAAACTACAGACCAAGATCCCTTACGAATACAGATGCAAAAATCTTCAACAAAATACTAGCAGACAAAACCCAACAGCATATCAAAAGATTTATACATCATGATTAAGTGGGATTTATCCCAGCTATACAAGTGTTCTAGTTTCTTAATGCTGCTGAATGCAAAACACCAGAAATGGATTGGCTTTTATAAAAGAGGGTTTATTTGGCCATAAAGTGTCCAAGGTAAAAGTCACCAACAATCAGATACCTTCACTGGAGGATGGCCAATGGTATCCAGAAAACCCTGTCAGCTGGGAAGGCATGTGGCTGGCATCTGCTCCAGACTATGGTTTCAAAATGGCTTTCTCCTAGGACATTCCTCTCCAGGCTTCAGCTTCTCTCCAAAATGTCACTCTCAGTTGCTCTTGGGGGTTTTGTCCTCTCTTAGCTTCTCTGGAGCAAAAGTCTTCTTTCAAAGGCCATCTCCAAAATGCCTCTGTAAACTGCAGTTCCGCTTTTAGCTCCTGTACATTCTTCAAAGTGTCCCTCTTGGCTGTAGCAAGCTTGCTCCTTCTGTCTGAGCTTATATAGTGCTCCAGTAAACTAATGAAGGCCCACGCTGAATGGGTGGGGCCACACCTCCATGGAAACTAATCAGAGTCATCACCTACAGTTAGGTGGGGCGCATTTCCATGGAAACAACCTAATCCAAACGCTCCAACTTAATCCCCACTAACATGTCTGCCCCCAAAAGATTGCATCAAAGAACATGGCTTTTTCTAGGAGACATAATACATACAAACTGGTACAACAAGGATGGATCAACATGAGACTATCAGTTCATGTTATACACCACATTAACAGAACAAAGGAAAAAAAACATGATCTCAGTTGATGCAGAAAAGACATTTGACACAATCCAACACCTCTTCTTGACAAAAACACTTTAAAAACTAGGAATAGAAGGAAACTTTAGCAACATGATAAATGGCACTTATGAAAAACCCACAGCTAACATCATATTCAATGGTGAAAGACTGACAGTCTTCCCTCTAAGATTAGGAACAAGAAAAGGGTGCCCACTGTCACCACTGTTATTAGACATTTTACTGGAAGTTCTAGCTAGAGTAATTAGGCAAGAGAAAGAAATAAAATGTCTCTGAATTGGAAAAGATGAAGTAAACTTTCCCTGTTTGCAGATGACATGATCCCATATACAGAAAATCCTGAACAAAGCTACTGGAACTAATAAATGAATTCAGCATAGTGGCAGGCTACAAGATCAACAAGCAATAATCAGTAGTGTTTCTATGTACTAGTAGTGAACAATCTGAAGAAGAAATCAAGAAAAATTTCCACTTACAATAGTAACTAAAAGAATGATATATCTAGGAATAAATCTAACCATGGACGTAAAGGACTTTGTACACAGAGAATGACAAGATATTAAAACAACAAATCAAAGAAGACCTAAATAAATGGACATAAATTCTGTGTTCATAGATGTAAGACTAAATAGTGTTAAGATGTCAACTCTACCCAAGGCAATTTAAAGATTCAACAGCTGTCTTTGCAGAAATGGAAAAGAAAATCATCGCATTTATATGGAAGGGTAAGGGACCCTGAATAGCTAAAGGTATCTTGAAAAAGAAAATGAAGTTGGAGGACTGAGATTTCCCATCTTAAAACTTATTACAAAGCAACAGTAATCACAACAGCATGGCACTGGCACAAGGACAGACATGCAGACAAATAAATGGAATTGAATTGAGAGTTCAGAACCACCCTTAACATTTATGGCCTACAGATTTTGACAAGGGTGTGAAGTGCACTCAATGGGGGAAAGAATAGTCTCTTCAAAAAATGGCGCTGGGAGAACAGGATATCCATATGCAAAAGAATGAAAGAGAACCCCTATTTCATACCTTTTATAAAAATTAACTGAATGGACTAAAGTCCTAAATATAATAAATGGGACCATAAAACACATAGAACAAAATGTAGGGAAGTATCTTCAAGATCTTGTGGTAGGCAATGCTTTCTTAGACTTTACACTCAAAGCACAAGCAGTGAAATTAAAAATAGATAAATGAGATCTCCTGAGAATTCAGAACTTCTTTGCGTCTAAGGATTTTGTTAAGAATGTGAAAAGGCAACCTTTCAATGGGAGAAAATATTTGGGAACCACATATCCAATAAGGCTTTAATATCCAGAATATGTAAAGAAATCCTACAGCTCAACAATAAAAAACACACAACCCATTTAAGAAATGGTCAAAAGACTTGAATAGACATTTCTCCATAGAAGATATACAAATTGACAAAATGCACATGGAAAGATGCTTAACATCACTAGCTATTAGGGACATGCAACCAAAACCACAATGAGATTCCATTTTATACTCTTTTCAATGGTTATCTAAAAAAAACAAAAACAGAAAATACAAGTGTTGGAGAGGATGAAGAAATAGGAACACATTCATTGTTGGTGGGAATGTAAAATTGTGCAGCCATTGTATAAGACAGTTCGATGCTTCCTCAGAAAGTTAAGTATAGAAAAACCATATGACCTGGCAGTCCCACTTCTAAGTGTATACCCAAATGTATTGAAAGCAGGGACTTGAACAGATATTTGCACACCAATGTTCATAGTAACATCATTCCCAATTGCGAAAAGATGAAAGCAACCCAAGTGTCCATCAACTGATTCATAGATAAATAAAATGGGGTATATACACACAATGGAATATTATTTAGCATTAAAAGTGGAAGTTTTGATCCATGCAACAACATGGATGAACCTTGAAGACATCATGTTGAGTGCAATAAGCCAGGCACAAAAGGACAAATATTGTATGACCTGACTGTTATTAAATAATTAGAATAAGAAAATTCATAGAGTCATAATCTAGAATATAGGTTACCAGTGAATAGGGTGGGTGTAGGCAATGAGAAGTTAATGCTTAAATTATAGAGTTTCTATTTGGGTAGGGAACACCAACTTAGCCTCCCACAGATACTTAGTCCACCAGTTTAAACATTTTGCACATTTTCTGTTTCATTGTATCCATCCTTCTAAATATCTATTTTCTAAACGTTTGAAGTAGATTGTATACATCCTGCTCCTTGAACACATATGTTTTGGTAATGAATAGTGGTCATGGTAGACCAAATTTGTGAAGTAATTGACAGCACGGAATTATATGTTAATGTGGGTAAAAGAGGAAATTTTAGGTTGCATATGTTACTAGAAAAATTAAAAAACATAGGAGTGTACAACACAGTGAACCCTATTGTGAATGATGGGCTATAGTTAATACTAGAAATATATCAATGTTCTTTCATGAATTGTGACAAATGTAGCACATTAAGACAAGGTGGTAATAATAGGGTAATACATGAGAACTCTGTACTTTATACATGATTTTTCTGTAAACATATACTTCTCTAATTAAGTAAATTAAAAAATATACAAAGTCCATTAGCAAACACCAACTTATGCCCCCCCGCAGATACTTAGTCCACCAGTTAAAACATTTTGTATATTTTCTGTTTCATTGTATCTATCCTTTTAATATCTATATTTTTTCTAAACATTTGAAAGTAGGTTGTATACATCCTGCTCCTTGAACACAAAATACTTCTATCTCTCTATCTACATTTCCTAGGAACAAAGATTTTCACTTATGTAGCCACCTAAGTACAGTTACCAAGTTCAAGAATTTTAACATTGATATACTGTCTACATGCAAATTTTTCATATGTCCCAATAATGTCCTCTTGGGCATTTTCTTCTCTATTGTTAGATACAGTGGCAATTCAATTAATTGTATTTAATTGTCATTGTCTTTTTAGTTGTTCTGTCGATTTTTTTAAATTATGGAAACATACACAACACAAAGCTTCTCATCTCAACCACTCCCAAGTAGACCATTCAACGGGAATAATCACATTCACAATGTTGTGCTACCCTAACTAGGATCCATTACCAGAGCTTTCCATAACCGCAAACAGAAACCCTACACAACTATGCATTAACAACCCGTTCCATAATCTGTTTCCTGCCCCTGGTAACCTGTACTCTACTTTCTGTTTCTATACCTTTGCATATTCTAGCTTTTTCATATAATTGGAATCATACAATATCTGTCCCTTTGTATCTGACTTATTTCACTCAACATGATGTCTTCAAGGCTCATCCATGTAGTGACCTGTATCAGGTTTTATTTATTTTTAAAGGTGGTTAACAGTCCATTGTGTGTATATACCACATTTTGTTTATCCATTCATCTGCTGATGGACATTTGGGTTGCTTTCACTTTTTGGCCATTGTGAATAACACTGCTATGAACACTGGTGTACAAATATCTATCTGAATCCCTCCTTTCAATTCTTCTGGGTATATAACTAGAAGTGGGATTGCTGGGTCATATGGTAATTCCATGCTTAGCTTTCTGAGGAAGCACCAAAATGTCTTCCACAGCAGCTGCACCATTTTACATTTCCACGTTTTGCTTTTTAAACATTTACTTTGGTTAATGATTACTGTTTTTATAAAGTGGCTTCAGTTTGGGATTTCCTCTCAGTTTGTTCTTGTTTTTTGGTTCAAGCCGCTGCTACTAACCTAATTTTGGTTTCCAATATTTGTAACAGAAACAGGGTTATCAGTAATAACAAAATGTTTTAACTGTATTAAGATGATGATCCTGAATAATACACAACAGAAAATGCGCTATTCTGTGCAGTCTAGGCTGTGTGTCTGCAAGAAGGAATGGTCACACTTCAAATCTCTTTTACCCACTACCCTCATTATTAAATAAATAAACTTTCAGTGAAATTTAAATGTAAACTATTGTTTTCTCCCTGAGTGCCTAGAAATTCAGTTCATCAGCTCTGTAAACAGGATACCTTGTACCTCATTCCTCCGAGTTATCAGCAATGTTGGTCTATTTAGACTTGGGAGCATCCAGGTCTGAAAGCTCAGTGCAAAATAGAAGTTGGCAGCCACCAACCATTAGAGAAAGGACTGCAGAACAAGATGAGAAATAAAGATTCCAAGGATCCTTTTTAAGAGCTTATTCCAATGGCATTCTTTTTTTATAAATGCAATTTTATTGAGATATATACACACACCATATAATGCATCCAAAGTATATAATCAGTGGCTCACAGTATCATCATATAGTTGTGTTTTCATCACCACAATCAATTTTAAAACATTTTCCTTGCTCCAAAAAATAAAAAAAAATAACATCCAAAACATCCCATATCCCTTATCCTCCCTATTATTTGTTACTTTTTGTCTTTATTTTATTACTCATCTGCTCTTACACTGGATAAAAGGAGTGTCAGTCACCAGGTTTTCACAATCACACGGTCCCACAATAAAAGCTATATAGTTATATAATCATCATCAAGAATAAAGTCTACTGGATTACAGTTCAACAGTTTCAGGTATTTCCTTCAAGGTATTCTAATAAACTAGAAATGAAAAAGGACTATGTAGTACCTAAGAATAACTTCTGGGATGACCTCTCAACTCTATTTGAAATCTCTCAGCCACTGAAACTTTATTTTGTTTCATTTCTTTCTCCCCTTTTGGTCAAGAAGGCATTCTCAATCCCACAATGCCAGGGCAAGACTCATCCCTGGGAGTCATTCCCATGTGGGGGGGGGAGGGTATTAAGTTTATTTGCAGAGTTGGCTGAGAGAAAGAGGCCACATCTGAGTAACAAAAGAGGTTCTCTGGCAGTGACTCTTCAACCTAATATAAGTAGACTTAACTTCTCCTTTGCAGAATAAGTTTCATAAGGGCAAGCCTTAAGATCAAGAGCTTGACTTATTAAATTGGGAGTCCCTAATGCTTGCAAAAATCAGGAATTCCCCAGGTGGGGAAGTTTAATATTTCCACATTTCCCCCACTCCCTCAAGGGGACTTCCAATAGCATTCTTTTTTGAGACAGAACAATCAGTGGGAAGACCAAAGGTTCTTTCTATTGGAAAAGAAAGTGTGATAAATTTCTTGTTCCTGCCCCAGAATGTCCTATGAGGTGTGCACATTATGTACTGTTCATCAAATTATGTAACAAGATAGTCTTTGCCCTAGTTCTTGTTGTTCATTTTGACTGAATACAGCTCTCACCACAAAGATAGCAGTTGCTAATGTGAGTAAAAGTTTTCATAACTTACACCAATAATGATCTATCCTCCTGCCTACTGATTTTGTCATCTGTAAATATGAAAAAAGTTAACATTAACATGCAAATCAAAGGGGGAAAGGAAGGAGCTGGAGCACCCATTGGGCTTGAACTTCTGGTGGTAGTAAAATATTAATATGCATTGCCTTTCTCTCACTCAGCTGTGACCTAGCATAGCCATCACTCAACAGAGGACATGGGGGTGCACAGCCTGGAAGAGGGACCCACTTGCAAGTCTCAGGGGCCATACACCAATACCAAGTACTTGTGGGTCAGTGGCACAGACAAGCTGTGACAGGACTGAACTGAAGCATTAGACTATTGCAGCAGCTTTAAAACTCCAGGCACACCAGGGAGATTTGATTGTTAGAGCTGCCTCCCCTCCCTGACTGCCCAGACACATGCCCCATTTACAGGGCAGGCAACACCAACTACACACACAAACTTGGTACACAATTGAACCCCGCAAGACTCACCCCCATTCACAACAAAGACAAAGTGGGGAGAACTGGCTTGAGGGGAATAGGTGGCTCATGGACGTCACTTGCTGGTTAGTTAGAGAAAGTGTAATCCATGAAGCTGTAGATCTGACAAATTAGAAATAAAGATTTCAATCAGTCTACAAATCCTAAAAGAACCCTAACAAGTCAAGTAAATGCCAAGATGCCAAAAACAAACAGAAATTGTAAAGCATATGAAAAACCAGACAATATGGATAACCCAAGCCCAAGCACCCAAATCAAAAGATCAGAGGAGACACAGTACATGGAGCAATTAATCAAAGAACTAAAGATAAATGATGAGACCATGGCACGGGATATAAAGGACACGAAGAAGAGGATGGCACAAGATAGAAAGGACATCAAGAAAACCCGAGAAGAGCATGAAGAAGACATTGCAAGAGTAAATAAAAAAATAGATGATCTTATGGAAATTAAAGAAATTGTTGACCCAAATTAAAAAAGATTCTGGGAAACTCATAGTACAAGACTAGAGGAGCTTAACAATGAATCAGTGACCTGGAAGATGACAGAATGGAAAATGAAAGAACAAAAGAAAGAATGGGGAAAAAATTGAAAAAATCAAAATGGACCTCAGGGATATGAAGGATGATATAAAACACCCAAATATAAGACACATTGGTGTCCCGGAAGGGGAAGAGAAGGGTAAAGGTCTACAAAGAGTATTCAAAGAAATTGTTGGGGAAAACTTCCTAAATCTTTTAAACACCATAAATACACAAATAATAAATGCCCAGTGAACTTCAAAGAGAATAAATTCAAATAAACCCACTCCAAGACATATTCTGATTACACTCTCAAATATGGAAGAGAAGGAGCAAGTTCTGAAGGCAGGAAGAGAAAAGCAATTCACCACATACAAAGGAAACAGCATAAGACTAAGTAGTGACTACTCAGGGCCACCATGGAGGTGAGAAGGCAGTGGCATGACATATTTATACTTCTGAGTGAGAGAAGTTTCCAACCAAGAATACTTTATCTAGCAAAGCTCTCCTTCAAATTTGAGGGAGAGCTTACATTTTTCACAAACAAATGCTGAGAGAATTTGTTAACAAGAGACCTGCCCTACTGGAGACACTAAAGGGAGCCCTACAAACAGAGAAACAAAGAAAGGAGAGAGAGACATGGAGAAAGGTTCAGTACTAAAGAGATTCAGTATGGGTACATTAAAGGATATTAACAGAGAGAGGGAAAAAATACATATGACAAACATAAACCAAAGGATAGGATGGCTGATTCAAGAAATGCCTTCATGGTTATAATGTTGAAAGTAAATGGATTAAACTCCCCTATTAAAAGATATGGATTCACAGAATGGATCAAAAAATATGAACCATCAATATGTTGCATACAAGAGACTCATCTTAGACCCAGGGACACAAAGAAATTGAAAGTGAAAGGATGGAGAAAAGTTTTTCATGCAAGTTACAGCAAAAACAAAGCAGGTGTAGCAATACTAATCTCAGATAAAATAGACTTTAAATGCAAGGATGTTATGAGAGACAAAGAAGGCCACTACACACGAATAAAAGGGGCAATTCAACAAGAAGAAATAACAATCATAAATGTTTATGCACCCAATCAAGGTGCCACAAAATACATGATGTTTCCACAACAGTTGTGGGAGGCTTCAACATATCACTCTTTCCTATAGATAGATCAACCAGACAGAAGACCAATAAGGAAGTTGAAAACCTAAGCAATCTGATAAATGAATTGGATTTAGCAGACGTATATAGAATATGACATCCCAAATCACCAGGACACACTTTCTTCTCTAGTGCTCACAGAACTTTCTCCAGAATAGATCATATGCTGGGTCATACAACAAGCCTCAATAAATTTAAATAAATTAAAATTATTCAAAGCACATTCTCTGACCACAATGGAAAACAATTAGAAGTCAATAACCATCAGAGACTTAAAAAATTCACAAATACCTGGAGGTTAAACAACACACTCCTAAACAATCAGTGGGTTAAAGAAGAAATAGCAAGAGAAATTGCTAAATGTATGGAGATGAATGAAAATGAGAACACAACATACCAAAACCTATGGGATGCAGCAAAAGTGGTACTGAGGGAGAAATTTATAGCACTAAATGCTTATATTAAAAAGGAAGAAAGAGCCAAAATCAAAGAACTAATGCATCAACTGAAGAATCTAGAAAATGAACAGCAAACCAATCCTAAACCAAGTAGAAGAAAAGAGTATCAAGGATTAAAGCAGAAATAAATGAAATAGAGGACAAAAAAACAATAGAGAGGATAAATAACAGCAAAAGTTGGTTCTTTGAGAAGATCAACAAGATTGACAAGCCCCTAGCTAGACTAACAAAACCAAAAAGAGAGAAAACCCATATAAACAAAATAATGAATGAGAAAGTGATATAACTTCAGGTTCCAAAGAAATTAAAAAAAATTATAAGAGAATACTATGAACAACTGTATGGCAACAAACTGGATAATGTAGAGGAAATGGACAATTTCCTGGAAACATATGAACAACCTAGACTGACCAGAGAAGAAACAGAGGACCTCAACCAACCCATCACAAGCAAAGAGATCCAATCAGTCATCAAAAAGCTTCCCACAAATAAATGTCCAGGGCCAGATGGCATCACAGGGGAGTTCTACCAAACTTTCCAAAAAGAAATGACAACAATCTTACTTAAACTCTGTCAAAACACTGAAGAAAATGGAACACCACCTAACTCATTTTATGAACTAACATTAATCTAATACCAAAACCAGGCAAAGATGCTACAAAAAAAGAAAACTAGTGGCCAATCTTCCTAATGAATATAAATGCAAAGGTCCTCAACAAAATACTTGCAAATCGAATCCACAGACACATTAAAAAAATCATACACCATGACCAAGTGGGGTTCATTCCAGGCATGCAAGGATGGTTCAACATAAGAAAATCAATCAATGTATTATGACATAGTAACAAATCAAAAAGGAAAAGTCAACTGATTATCTCAACAGATGCTGAAAAAGCATTTGACCAAATCCAATATGCTTTTTTGATAAAAACACTTCAAAATGTAAGAATTGAAGGAAACTTCCTCAATATGATAAAGAGCATATATGAAAAACCCACAGCCAGCATAGTACTCAATGGTGAGAGACTGAAAGCCTTCCCTCTAAGATCAGGAACAAGACAAGGATGCCCGCTGTCACCACTGTTATTCAACATTGTGCTGGAAGTGCTAGCCAGGGCAATCTGGCAAGACAAAGAAATAAAAGGCATCCAAATTGGAAAAGAAGAAGTAAAACTGTCATTGTTTGCAGATGATATGATCTTATATCTGGAAAACCCTGAGAAATTGATGATACAGATACTAAAGATAATAAAAAAATTTAGCAAAGTAACAGGATACAAGATTAATGCACATAAGTCAGTAATGTTTCTGTATGCTAGAAATGAACAAACTGAAGAGACACTCAAGAAAAAGATACCATTTTCAATAGCAACTAAAAAAATCAAGTACCTAGGAATAAACTTAACCAAAGATGTAAAACACCTATACAAAGAAAACTACATAACCCTACTAAAAGAAATAGAAGGGGACCTTAAAAGATGGAAAAATATTCCAAGTTCATGGATAGGAAGGCTAAATATCATAAGATGTCAATTCTACCCAAACTCATCTAGAGATTCAATGCAATCCCAATCAAAATTCCAACAACCTACTTTGCAAGCTTGGAAAAGTTAGTAATCATATTTATTTGCAAAGGGAAGATGCCTCAAATTGCTAATGACACTCTAAAAAAGTAAAACAAAGTGGGAGGACTTACACTCCCTTATTTTGAAGCTTATTATAAAGCCACAGTTGTCAAAACAGCATGGTACTTGCACAAAGATAGACATATTGATCAATCAAATCAAATTGAGGATTTGGAGATAGACCTCCAGATCTATGGCTGACTGATCTTTGATAAGACCCCCAAAGTCACTGAACTGGGTCGCAATGTTTTTTTCAACAAATGGGGCTGGGAGAGTTGGATATCCATATCCAAAAGAATGAGAAGATCCCTACCTCTCACCCTACACAAAAATTAACTCAAAATGGATCAAAGATCTCAACATAAAAGAAATTACCATAAAACTTCTAGAAGATAATGTAGGGAAACATCTTCAAGACCCTGTATTAGGTGGCCACTTCCTAGACTTTACACCCAAAGCACAAGCAACAAAAGAAAAAATAGATAAATGGGAACTCCTCAAGCTTAGAAGTTTCTGTACCTCAAAGGAATCTGTTAAAAAGTTAAAGAAGCAGCCAACTCAATGGGAAAAAAATTTTTGGAAACCATGTATCTGACAAAAGACTGATATCTTGCATATATAAAGAAATCCTACAACTCAATGACAATAGTACAGACAGCCCAATTATAAAATGGGCAAAAGATATGAAAAGACAGTTCTCTGAAGAGGAAATACAAATGGCCAAGAAACACATGAAAAAATGTTCAGTTTCACTGGCTATTAGATGCAAATTAAGACCACAACAAGATAGCATCTCACACCAATTAGAATGGTGCCATTAAACAAACAGGAAACTACAAATGCTGGAGGGGATGTGGAGAAATTGGAACTCTTACTCATCTTTGGTGGGACTGTATGATGGTTCAGCCAGTCTGGAAATCAGTCTGGCAATTCCTTGGAAAACTAGATATAGAGTTACCCTTCGATCCAGTGATATATACCTGGTATATACCTGGAAGATCAGAAAGCAGTGACATGAACAGATATCTGCATGTCTGTGTTCATAGCAGCACTATTCACAATTGCCAAGAGATGGAAACAACCCAAATGTCCTTCAACAGATGAGTGGACAAATAAAATGTGGTGTATACACATGATGGGATACTACACAGCTGTAAGAAGGAATGATGTGAAACATATGACAACATGGATGAACCATGAAGACATAATACTGAGGGAAATAAGCCAGGCAGAAAAAGAGAAATATTATATGCCACCACTAATGTGAATTTTGAAAAATATAAAACAAACGGTTTATAATGTAGAATGTAGGGGAATTAGCGTTAGAGAGCAATTAAGGAAGGGGGAACGATAATCTAATAAGAACAGATCAGCTATCGTGGGTAAATTTAACATTCTGGGAATGTCCAGGAATGACTATGGTCTGTTAATTTCTGATGGGTATAGTAGGAACAAGTTCTCAGAAATGCTGCTATAGTAGGTTACTTTCTTGGGGTAGAGTAGGAACATGTTGGAAGTAAAATAGTTATCTTAGGTTAGTTGTCTTTTTCTTACTCCCTTGTTATAGTCTCTTTGAAATGTTCTTTTATTGTATGTTTTTTTAATTTTTTAAATTTTTAAATTTTTTATACAGTTGATTAAAAAAAGGGTTTGAAAAAAAAACAAAACACAAGGGAAAAAATATGCAGAGCACTCTAGACCTGGTGGATAATGCAGGGGAATTGGCCTGCCCCACTTCGAAGGTTGCTAATGTGCTCACAGACATAGGGGACTGATGGTTTGATGGGTTGGGCCCTCTGCCACAGGACTTGCCCTTGGGAAGAGTGTTGCTGCAAAGGAGAGGCTAGGCCTCCCTATAATTGTGCCTAAGAGCCTCCTCCCAAATGCCTCTTTGTTGCTCAGATGTGGCCCTCTCTCTCTAGCTAAGCCAACTTGAAAGGTGAAATCACTGCCCTCCCCACTGTGTGGGTTCAGACACTCAGGGGAGTGAATCTCTATGGCAATGTGGAATATGAGTCCCAGGGAGGAATGCAGACCTGGCATCGTGGGACGGAGAACATCTTCTTGACCAAAAGGGGGATGTGAAAGGAAATGAAATAAGCTTCAGTGGCAGAGAGATTCCAAAAGGAGCCAAGAGGTCACTCTGGTGGGCACTCTTATGCACAATACAGACAACCCTTTTTAGGTTCTAATGAATTGGGGTAGCTGGCAGTAAATACCTGAAACTATCAAACTACAACCCAGAACCCATGAATCTTGAAGATGATGGTATAAAAATGTCACTTATGAGGGGTGACAATGGGATTGGAAAAGCCATAGGGACCACAGTCCCCTTTGTCTAGTTCATGGATTGATGAGTAGAAAAGTGGGGGAAGGAAACAAACAAAGCCACCCAGTGTTCTGTTTTTACTTTAATTGCTCTTTTTCACTTTAATTATTATTCTTGTTATTCTTGTGTGTGTGCTAATGAAGGTGTCAGGGATTGATTTAGGTGATGAATGCACAACTATGTAAGGGTACTGTGAACAATCGAATGTACGATTTGTTTTGTATGACTGCATGGTGTGTGAATATAACTCAATAAAATGAATATTAAAAAAATAGAGCAATACAAATGCTGGAGAAAATGTGGAGAGAGGTATGTACCTATTCACTGTTGGTGGGGAAAAAGAATGGTGCAGCCCACCTGGAAGGCAGTGTGGTAGTTCTTCTGGAAGCTAAGAATGGGGTGCCGTATGGCCTCACAACCCTTTTATTGGATATATACTTGGAAGAACCGAGAGCAGGGACATGAATAGACATCTTCACACTGATGTTTATGGTAGCGCTACAGCTGATTTTCAAATTTTTGAGGTGGCCTAAGGGTACATTGATGGGTGAACGGAAGGGTGAATAGTGGTGTATACATACAATGGAATATTGAGTGCAAGAAGGAATGAAGTTGTGAGGTATACAACTAGGTGAATGGACCTTGAGGACAGGATGTGGAGTAAAATAAGCCAGAGTCAAAAAGACAAACATTATAATGCCTCACTAATATGAACTAACTATAATATGCAAACTCTGAGAATTGAATCTGAGAGCATAGGTTATCAGGGAAGGCTTATTGTAAAGGTTCCTAGATTGTAAGCTCTTACAGAAGTCACATCTATTCATGAGTTGCAATGGTTATTTCTAAATAGTAAGATGCTGAGCAGTTTCTGTGTAATCTGGTCAGTCCCTGGAACTTCAAGTATTTGTGTGATACCTGAGACTCAGAGCCAGAGTTCAGCACCTATGAATATCAGCATTACCCCGTACAGCAACTGTTACAAAAACTGAAAACGAGATCAGATTTCAATTATAGATACGAATGAAATGGACTTGGTTGGGACTAAGGTAAATCAGACTAAAGGGTGAAGGATGATATTGACTGTGTTTTAAAACTTCAACTTCTTTGCTAGCTAGTAGGGAGATGCAAATTAAGACCACAACGAGATACTATCTCACACCAATTAGAATGGCTACCATTAAACAAACAGGAGACTAAAGATGCTGGGGAGGATGTGGAGAAAGTGGAACTCTTATTCATTGCTGGTGGGACTTTACAATGTTTCAGCCACTGTGGAGGACAGTTTGGCAGTTCCTCAGAAACCTAGATATTGAGTTACCCTATGATCCCGCAATTTCAGTTCTCAGTATTTACTCAGAGGATTTGAAAGCAATGACATGAACTGATGTTTGTACATCAATGTTCATAGTGGCATTGTTCACAATTGCCAAGAGATGGAAACAACCTAAATGTCCTTCATCAGATGAGTGGATAAACAAAACATGGTATATACACATGATGGAGTACTATGCAGCAGTAAGAAGGAACAAGATCGTGAAGCATATGACACATGGGTGAACCCTGAGAACATAATGTTGAATGAACTAAGCCAGATACAAAAGGAGAGATATTGTATGCTAACACTAATGTGAACTCTGTGACAAATGTAAAATAAATGTCTTATATTGTGGAATATAAGGGACCTAGAGATAGACAACAGCTAGTGAAGGGGGAGCAATAATCTAGTAAGAACAGACAAGATATTGAGTCTGATCTTAATGATATGGGCATTCTTAAGTGTGACTATGGTTTGCTAATTTTCTTTTGGTATGGTAGGAGTATACTGGAGGGAATGAAGTTATTTCAGGATATTTGTTTTCCCATTTCTTCGTTTTGTCTGGAAATGTATTTTTATTTGGTAAAGTAATTTTTTAAAAAATGAAAAACTTCAACTTCTATGTGATACCAGAAGAAGAGAGGTTAATTTGGTGCAAAATCTATATTTTCTACAGCACACTATATAATTTAACTTGTAATGTCAGTTTATTCAATCACCATAATTATATGTACCTTAAATAGTGGGTGAGATCGTTTCAGTTTGTAGAGGTTAGTGTGAATCCCCAATACAACCCAGAGTATTTGGGCAGAGAATAAAATATGTTTGCAAACCCCCTAGAAGGTCTTGGGAAAAATATGGAAGTATTAAACTTCCCTACCTGGGGAATTCCTGATATTCTTGCCAGCATTGGGGACTACCAGTTTAGTAGGCTGAGCCCTCAATCTTGCAGCTTGCCCTTATGAAGCTTGTTACTGCAAAGGAGAGGCTAAACCTATTCATAATTGTGCCTAAGAGTCATCCTCTGAGAATCTCCTTTGATTCTCGGATGTGACCTCTCTCTCTAAGACCACTCAGCAGGTAAACTCCCTGCCCTCCCCACCACATGGGACTTGACTCCCAGATGTGTAAATCTCCCTGGCAATGTGGGGAATGACTCCCAGGGACGAACCTCACTTGGCATCGTAGGATTGAGAAAGCCTTCTGGACCAAAAGGGGGAAGAGAAATGAAACAGAATAAAGTTTCATGGCTGAGAGATTTCAAATGGAGCCAAGAGGTCATTCCAGAGGTTATTCTTATGCATTATACAGATATTCTTTTTGGTTTTAAGATGTATTAGAATAGCTAGAAGGACATACCTGAAACTGTTGAACTGCAGTCCAGTATCCTTGATTCTTGAAGATAACCATATAACTATATAGCTTACATGGTGTGACTGTGTGATTGTGAAAACCTTGTGGCTCACACTCCCTTTATCCAGTGTCTGGACAGATTAGTAGAAAAATAGGGACTACAGTAAATGAATAATAGGGTAGGGAGGAGGGGTATGGGATGTTTTTGGTGTTCTTTTTTACTCTAATTTTAATTTTAATTTTTTGGAGTAATGAAAATATTCAAAAATTGATTATGGTCATGTATGCACAACTATATGATGATACTATGAACAATTGAGTGTACCCTTTGAATGATTCTATAATATGTGACTATATCTCAATAAAATTGCATTGAAATAATCAAAGAAGATAATTAATATTAAATATTTTTGTCCACACTGAGATTCTATGTTTGCAAAATTCCTTAATTATTAATAAATCAACGTGTTTTGATACCAATATCCATTAAAAAATTAAAACCAATTATGTTTCTGGCATGATAAAATCATGGAATTAAATCAGGTGTTTACATTCCCATAGAATGTTGATGTTTTATAGCTATCCATGTCATTTTTAAAACTTAAGACTATTTTTAGTATCTCTGATTTTTTTTTGCCAGAGTCATCATGTCATGTATGTATGTGTTATGCCTATATAAAATTTTAGAAGGTGAATAGGTGTTTCTATAAATTCTTAACTGGAAATGTCCATGAAGTTGGCTAATTTATGTTCACTTCTAATTGTGTAAAGATTTATAATATTTTCATTTCTGTATCATTTAAGATTCTTTTATTTGAGCAAATTCCCTAGATATAATAATAAATAATAATAATACAGGGAGAACCTAAGATGGCAGCTAGGTGAGATGGCAAAAAAAACACTTCCATGAAATATACTAGATAAAAACCAGAAAGTGACCCAGAACACCACTCCCAGTGTAGCACCAGCCAGACAAGGTCTGCTAAATCCACAGGGAACATGCATTCGGTGAAACCAGGAGCCTGCTTTCTGAAACGAGTGAGTAAGCCAGCTGAAAGTGCCTTGGCCACACTGCGGTGTGGGGAAACAGTGGGCTGGCATTTGGAGATGGACTAGTTCTTTAAAATGAAAAAAGCCCGGGAGTGGCTGCAGATATGGCGGGTAGAGCCACGGAGTGAAGCACGGCGGGAGCGGGCTGGGCTAATGCCTTGGTGTCTGGCATGGAGGATACCCCTTCCCACACCCGCTGCTGATTGTCTCGAGACCAGAGGAGCAGAGGAGAGCCAAAAGGAGAAAAAAACTGCATTCCTTGCAGCCATCTCCCCAGTGGGCGGGGGACACTCCTGCCCAGGGCCAGACCCACAGCCCAGAGCCACACCAAGAAACCCAGTGTGACGGGGAATCTTTCCCACAGCACTACACATATGCACAATATCGGCTGTGGACAGTGGCCTTTAATACACCCATGGCTGACTGTCCTGGAGCTAGGAGGGCAGAGATGTGCGAAAAGGGGGAAGTTAACATGTCCCATTCAACCATCTTTGAAGCAGGCTGGGAGCACCCCTGCATGGCCCAGGGCTTCCCTGGCAGGCCAGCATGCACTAGTGACATGGCACAGCCCTCCGTCAGCAGAGGTCCTGGAAGAGCACAGCTGGGAAGGGGGAACCACTCGGAAATCCCAGGGACCCTACATGAATACCAAGGACTTGTGGGTCAGCGGCAGAGACAATTGGTTGAAAGATTGAAATGAAGGCTTAGGCTCCTGCAACAGCCTTAAATCTCCAGGAACACCTGGAAGGTTTGATTATTAAAGCTGCCCTGCCTGCCTAACTACCCAGACACATGCCCCACATTCAGGGCGGACAGCACCAACAACAAACCCAAACTTGGTGCACCAATTGGACCCCACAAGAATCAGACCCCCACACCACAAAGACAAGTGGGGGAGAACTGACTTGAGGGGAATAGGTGACTCACAGATGCCATCTGCTGGTTAGTTAGAGAAAGTGCATGCCACCAAGCTGTAAATCTGACAAATTAGAGATTGGTATTTCATAGACCCTGAAAGAACCCTATCAAGTAAAGCAAATGCCAGGAGGCCAAAAACAACAGAAAATCTTAATGCATGTGATAAAACCAGATGATACGGATAACTCAAACCCAAACACCCAAATCAAAAGATCAGAAGAGACACAGTACTTGGTGCAGTTAATCAAAGAACTAAAGTCAAACAACAAGAGCATGGCACAGGATATAAAGGACATAAAGAAGACCCTAGAAGAGCATAAAGAAGAATTTGCAAGAGTAAATAAAAAAAAAGAAGATCTTATGGAAATAAAAGAAACTGTTGGCCAAATTAAAAAGACTCTGGATGGGGGACAAACATGGCAGGCACAGAGAGAAGTGGAAAACTGTTAGTCCCCCTGGAACAATTCATAAATGACCAAAAAACTAGTAAATAACCAGGAATAACTTCAGGGGAGACAAACGTGACTGTCCACTCATCATCCACCAACTTGAATTGGGAGGAATGCCCAAGATCACAGCATAGAATCTGTAAGTAAAACTGCGGACCCTCGCTGAGAGCCGAGAGCCGAGAGCCCCTCCCTCACAGAAGCTGTGGGGTGCTAGAGAACAGCACTCTCCAAACAAGCTAGCATACTGCAGCCCAGCTCCATCTGGGATTTTAATGTTAACTGCTAAATACAGACAGTGAATCCTCAACAAGCAGAGGCTTTTGGGGACAGCTGACCTTGGGAGAGTTGGGGGGCATATCTGTCTCAGGAAAAGAAGCCCAGAGGCTGATGGGTGAACCTGGGAGCTTTTCTGTCCCTTTTGCTTTCTGTGGAGAAACCTGCAGCTACTTTCAGCCAGCAGCACTTTGCAGTAAAGACAGACGCAGCTATTTTAAAATCAAAACACTTTGATCAGCAGAGTCAAAGAAACAAAGAACTTCCTGATAGGCAGTGACCTCTCGGGAGGGGGCATAGCTTTCCAAAGGAAAGGGAGGGGCCCAGCTTTACCACCCACCTTTCCGGAACCAGACCCCAAAGCCTGGGGGAGGAGAGCCACAGGCCACACCCCCATTACACAGGCAGTGACAGACTGCACCTGCCAAACAGAAAAGCACAGGTGTATTAATCCTCTAAGAAAAACTGTCAGGGGAACCAGATATCGAATATTTCCTCCTTCTGTGACCTGAACCTTGTTCTCATCTGGGAAAACCTGATTGGGGTGGCCTAGGAGGTCAGATGCCTAGACAACAGAAAACTACAATCTACACTAAACAAAAACGAAGCTATGACCCAGTCAAAGGAACAAACATACACTTCAACTGAAATACAGGAATTTAAACAACTAATGCTAAATCAATTCAAAAACCTTTAGAGAATATTCACAAAAGAGATAGAGGCTGTAAAGAAAACACTGAGCATATATATGGCAGAAATTGAAAGTTCAAAAAAAACAACTAGTAGAATCTAAGGAAATGAAAGGCACAACACAAGAGATGAAAGACACAATGGAAACATACAACAGCAGACATCAAGAGGCAGAAGAAAACACTCAAGAACTGGAGAACAAAACACCTGAAAGCCTACACGCAAAGGAGAAGATGGAGAAAAGAATGAAAAAATATGAGCAATGTCTCTGGGAACTTAAAGATGAAACAAAGTACACGAATCTATGTATCACTGGTGTCCCAGAAGGAGAAGAGAAGGGGAAGGGGGCAGAAGCAATAATAGAGGAAATAATCAATGAAAATTTCCCATCTCTTATGAAAGACATAAAATTACAGATCCAAGAAGTGCAGCATACTCCAAACAGAATAGATCTGAATAGGCCTATGCCAAGACACGTAATAATCAGATTATCAAATGTCAAAGACAAAGAGAGAATCCTGAAAGCAGCAAGAGAAAAGCAATCCATCACATACAAAGGAAGCTTAATAAGACTATGTGAGGATCTCTCAGCAGAAACCATGGAGGCAAGCAGGAAGTGGTATGATATATTTAAGACACGGAAAGAGAAAAACCTCCAACCAAGAATCCTATATCCAGCAAAGCTGTCTTTCAAATATGAGGGAGGGCTCAAAATATTTTCTGACAAACAGACAATGAGAGACTTTGTGAACAAGACACATGCCCTACAGGAATTACTAAAGGGAGCAATGCAGAGTGATAGGAGAAGATGGGAGTGTGTGGTTCAGAATACAATTTTGGGAGATGGTAGCACAGCAATGTAAGTACACTGAACAAAGATAGCTATGTATATGGTTGAGAGAGGAAGGCTGGGAGCATGTGAGACACCAGAAGAAAGGAGGAAAGATAGAGAATTGGACTGCGTAACTTGGTGAAATCTAGTGTTCAACAATTGTGATAAAATGTACAAATACGTTCTTTTACGAGGGCAACAAAAAAATGTCAACCTTGTAAGGTGTTAAAAATGGGGATGCATGGGGGAGGGATGCAATCAATGTAAACTAGAGACTGTAACTAACAGAATCATTGTATTATGCTTCCTTTAATGTAACAAAGGTGATTTACCAAGGTAAATGCAGATAAGAAGGGGGGACAGGGGAGGCATGATAGACACTTGACATTGGTGGTGTTGTCTGACTCTTTACCCTACTTTGATTTAAGATTACTTTTCCTTTTGCTACTTCCTAGCTGTCATTTTTTTCCTCTTTCTTTTCCTTCTCTACCTTCTTTGATGCTCCCTCCTGCCTTGTGGAAGAAATGTAGATGTCCTTATATAGATAGTGGTGCAGGTGGTGAACACATAAATATGTGACCATACAGAGAACCATCAATTGTTTACTTAGGATGGAATGTATGGGGTGTGAACAAAACCATCTTAAAAAAATGGGTTGATGTCAAAACCTCAAGGGCAATATACTGAGTGAAATAACCCAGACACATATGGACAAATATTGCAGGGTCTCACTGATAAGAACTAATTATAATATGTAAACTCATAGACATGAAATATAAGGTACCAAGATACAGGATGAGGCTTAAGAATGGGGATTGGTTGCTTAGTATGAGCAGAATGTTCAACTAGGACGAACTTAAATGTTTGGAAATAAACAGAGGTGTAGGTAGCAAGATGTGAGAATAACTAACAGTGCTGAATGTCATGTGAATGAGGTGGAAATGGGAAGCTCAGAGTCAAATATGTCACCAGAAGGAAAGTTGGAGGTCAAAAGATGGGAATGTCTAAAACTGAATCCTATGGTGGGCAATATCCATGATTAACTGTACAAATATTAGAAAACTCTTCCATGAACCAGAACAAATGTATGACAATACAAAGAGAAGTTAACAATAGAGGGACATATAGGGAAGAAATATAAACCTATTGCAAACTATATACTACAGTTTGTAGTATTTCAACATTCTTTCATAAACAGTAACAAATGTACTATACCAATACTACGAGTCAACAATTGAGGGGGGTTGGTTAGGGATGGGGAGGATTAGAGTTTCCTTTTCTTTCCCTTTTTTTTTTCCCCCATCTTTCACTTTATTTCTGGCCTGGAGTAATGAAAAGTTTCTAAAAATTGAACAAAAATTAAGTGTGGTGATGGATGCATAACTGTAAGAGGGTACCAGGGGCAATTGATTGTACACTTTGGATCTTTGGCTAATTGTATGGTATCTGAACAATCCCAATAAAAATTAAAAAAAGAAGACTCTGGATACTCATAATACAAGATTAGAAGAAGTTGAACAACAACTCAGCCTCCTTGAGGACCACAGAACAGAAAATGAAAGAACAAAAGAAAGATGGGGAAAAATTGAAAAAATTGAAATGGATCTCAGGGATATGATAGATAAAATAAAACATCCAAATTTAAGACTCATTGGTGTCCCAGAAGGGGAAGAGAAGGGTAAAGGTCTAGAAAGAGTATTCAAAGAAATTGTTGGGGAAAACTTCCCTAACATTCTACACAACATAAATACACAAAGCGTAAATGCCCAGTGAACTCCAAATAGAATAAATCCAAATAAACCCACTCCAAGACATATTCTGATCAGACTCTCAAATACTGAAGAGAAGGAGCAAGTTCTGAAAGTAGCAAGAGAAAAGCAATTCCCCACATACAAAGGAAACAACATAAGACTAAGTAGTGACTACTCAGTGGCCACCATGGAGGTGAGAAGGCAGTGGCATGACATATTTAAAACTCTGAGAGAGAAAAATTTCCAACCAAGAGTACTTTCTCCAGCAAAAGTCTACTTCAAATTTGAGGGAGAGCTTAAATTTTCACAGACAAACAAGATGCTGAGAGAGTTTTCTAATAAAAGACCTGCCCTACTTCAGATGCTAAAGGGAGCCCTACTGACAGAGAAAAAAGCTGAGGGACTTCACCACCAGTAGATCAGTCCTATAAGAAATGCTAAAGGGAGTTGACAGGCTGAAAGGAAGAGGACACTAAACAATTGACTGAAACCACATGAAGAAATAAAGATTTCCAGTAAAGATCACATGGTAAATATCAATACCAGTACTACTGTATTTTTGATTTGTAACTCCACTATTTACTTCCTACAGGATCTAAAATACATAAACTGTAATGATAAATCAGTGGTTTTGGACTCAATGTAAAATATGTAATTTTTGACAAGAACTACAGAAAAGTGGGGTAATGAGGGCATATAGGAACATAGTTTATGTGTCATATTGAAGTTAAGATGGTATCAAGAAAAACAAGATTTAAGATGTTAAATTTAAGCCCCACGGTAAACACAAAGAAAGTATCAGAGAATATGACCATAGTGATGAAAAGTAGAGTAGGGGTTCCAAGAAGTGAGGGAAGGGGCAATTGGGAGTTAAGAAATGAGTGTAGGGTTTCTGTTTTGGGTGAAGGGAAACTTCTAGAAATGGATGGTGGGAAGGTGATAGCATTGTGACTTTCTAAATGTGATTAATCCCACTAATGGAATGCTAGGGAGGGGTTGGAATGGGAAGATTTAGGCTGTATATATGTTTCCACAATTGAAAAAAAAAAGTTTAAATAGATGACAATTAAATACCAAGGATGATCCTGGATGGGATCTGAGGATGGAGGAGAGCAGGCTCAAAGGGACACAGATGGGACACAAAGAAAAAAAAAAAAGAAATATAAAATGTAAGCTTTGTATCAATGTTGAATTTCTTGAACTTCTTAGCTGCATTTAATAGGATTGCATAAAAGAATGTTCTTGTTCATGGGAAATGTATATGTGAATTATATTTTTTCAAGGATGTGTGCAGCTTGCTCTCATATGTTCAGAAAACAGAGCAACAGATGATGGATGATAGGGAGGGAGAGAGGGAGGGAGGGAGGGAAAGAAAGAAAGAAATGGAGGTGTGACAGGATGTTAAAGGTGGTGGATTGGGGGATCGGGGGAGGGGGGTCGGGGTATGCTGGAGTTCTATGTATGGGGTTTGTACTATTTTTGCAACTGTTCCTGTAAGTTTGAATTTATCTCAAAATAAAATTTCTTATAAAAAAAAATAATACAGAGAATTGTGGGAATCAGCCCCTTCACCAAAACAACTGTTGAACTGGCAGGAGCTGAAATGGATCTTACAAGTTTTGGGTCCTTGCCCAGCATGGCAAGGATCACTTGTCACACCTTTTGGTCACAAAGGAAAGTCATTTAATAGTTGGTAGAGACAGGAGATGTCCCAGTCTCAAATCTGTCTCCCCAAAGGGTTGCAGGAACTAGGCTTATATACATCATTGAGATACAAGAAAGTTAGGGAGGGACAGGAAGATGATTAGCGAGAAACAAAGGAAAAACAGGGACATGACTTTGATGGATTCTTCAGGAAATCAGAAAGATTAGGGAGTACACTCTTGTTCCTTTTGGGTTAACATAATTGCTTGATGTGACTAAAATGTAAACATTTGGTTCAGAGACCATTTGATCATTTGGTCAGGAGAATATTTGGTCAAGGCTTGGAAGTCTGTTTATCGTTCAGGTTGACTGACCCTCCCTTTGACAGAAAGATTAGCATGACTGGGAACAAGCAAGGTTTAACTTGGTCTTGTCAGCATAGCTGGGAACTAAGAAGCTTAATTGCAAGGGGTTTTACAAAGAATAATCAAGATTTAACACCATGTTCTCCTTATCAAGCATGGGAACTGAGAATTCTAGTTGCAGGAATAGCAAAGACTAATGTACTGTTCCCATCATCAAAGACAGGAATTGTGAGACCTAGTTGCAGGGGCTTTTGCAGAACTATCTGAGTCAACCACTCTGAAATTCCAGAGTCTAGAGAAACTCTCCGTAGCATGCAGGAATGAGCAGAAGAAAGAGGCTGGTAATTTGCTTTAAAGACCATGAGTTTAACCCTTCTGCAGTGGCTAACCATCCTTCTTCCCCCACCCGCATGGTTGGCAGCAGCGAGGACTGGAGCTCTGGCTCCTGTTTCATCTTGCTGGTGCCAGGTTGGGACATAAAGAACTAGTCCTCCAAATTCCAGGGATATGTGGTCTGATCCCTGATTTTTACCCTTGATCCACTACTTCAGATCACTGGGGGCTGCTCTGCAAGCAGCCATTGCTCCAACCCCACTGGGGAAAAGGTGAGAGAGGAATCTTCCTCGAAACTACAAAAAACAGTTAAAGGGCTGGGTTAACTGGGCAAGTACTGAATTAAGAAAATGCATCTTCAAAAGCCATAGAAGCAGCTCCTGGTGCTCTTGCTGGCCCCTCCCGTATGCCTTCCACAACACAGAGTGGAGGAAGATTGCATTCCAATTGTAGGTCCCAGACCCTGTTCCAGAGAGAGCAGAATGGCCCCTGTGTGTGTACTGGGGTGCATGTAGACAGTGCCAATCTATTTGGTGGAAGTCTGAGAGACTAAGTTGGGGAATGTGTCTTGGGCTTACCATTTCAGAGTTTGTCCTGAGGGCAGAGGAAGCTTGCAGATAGCTGAGACAGTGTGAGAAACAATTAAGTTGAAATGTCCTGGGGCAAAGGATTGCCTGCACCCAGGAAGGGGAGAAGTACTGGTACAAAGGGAGTAGAGGGAGCATTTACTAAACTCCCGTGGACTGTAAACAGGGAAATCCTGGGCCCTCTAGCAAGCACAGGCCCAGGAGAAGAAACAGGCTTTCCAGCTCCACCCACCATGCAGGCTGAGATAAAACAGAGATAACCCTACACCTTCCCCCATTTGCCTTAGGTTGATATGCATGATAGGAAGGCTAATCTCTGAAGGAGACTACCAGCCAAAGCAGAGCCAATTTTCAGGGAGTGAAAGGTGCTTTTTACTTTGATTTGTCTGCTTTGATTAACTCATGGCAATCAAGAAAATCTCTATACATCACTAGCTGGATACAAACTTAACAGACAGACCAGGGACTAAATCTGAGAGGTAACACTTTAAAATATTAAAATACAAAGTGTGCAACAAAAGATTACTGGGCAAACAAAGAAACAGGAAATGATGGCCCATCCAAAGGAACAAGATAAAAATCCAGAAAACATCAAAGAAGAGGAACAGGCTTGGGACTTACCAGAAAGAAATGTTAGAATAGTAATACTCAAAATACTCAAGGAGATAAAGGAAAACACAGTGAAACAAATAAAGAAAATGAGGAAAATAATGAATGAGCAATATGGGAATCTCTTCAAAGTAATAATAGAGTTGAGGAACACATAACTGAAATTAAAAATTCCCTAGGTGGTTTCAATAGCAGATTGGAAGTGACAGAAGAAAGAATTAATGAACACAAAGAAAAGACAATTGAAATGATTCAGATTGAGGAGCAGAAAGATAACAATAAAAAAGAATGAACAGAGCCTAAGAGATCTGTGAGACACCATCAAGCATACCACTATACACATTATGGAAGTCCCAAAAGGAGAAGAGAGAAATGGGCAGAAGGAATATTCAAAGAAATAATGTCAGAAAACATCCCAAATTTAATTTAAGACAGGAATATGAACATTCGAGAAGCCCAACAAACACCAAATAGGATAAATTCAAAGAGAACCATGGCAGAAACACAATAATCAAATTGTCCAATGCCAAAGATGAAAAGAGAGCTCTGCAAGCTGCAAGAGAAAAGCAAGGAGTTATGTGTAAGGGAATCCCAATAAGATTAAGTGCCATTTCTCATCAGAAACCATGGAGAGAAGAAAGCAGTGATACAAGATACTTAAAGGGCTGAAATAAAACAATTGTTACCCAAGAATTTTATATCAGGCAAGACTTTCTTTCAAATATGAGGAGATATTAAGACATTCCCAAATAAACAATAGCTGAGGGAATTTTTCACCACTAAACCTGCCCTACCACCAATGCTGAAGGAAGTTTTTCAGACTAGAAGTAAAGGATACTAGAAAGCGGATAAAAGCAGCATAAATAAATAAAGACCTCTCATAAAGGTAACTATATGAGTAATTATAAATGTCAGTATTATTGTATTTTTTATTATTGTATTTTATTATTTGTTATGTAGTTTGATTACCTGCTTCATCTAGGTGTTAAAATGCAAATGCATAAATGTATGATAAATTGATGGTTTTGATCATAAAGATACAAACATGTAACAAGTGCAAAGAAGATGGGGGGTTGGAGGGGTATAGGAACACTGTATATGTGTTTTATTATATTTTCCTTTGATAAATTGGTTCAAAGGAAATATGAAAGTTATAGATTTAGAACATTAAATTTTAACCCCCATGGTAACAGCAAAGAAAATACATGAAAAATATACTGGGAAAGAAATGATAAAGTCTTTAAAAAGCCAAATAAATATGGGAGTAGGGATTTATGGAACAATTGAGGGTCAGAAAAGGTACAACACCTACAAACAGAAAATAGTAAAATGGCAAAATAACGTCCTGAATTATCAGTAGTTACTTTAAATGCAAATGGATTAAATTTCCCAGGCCAAAAGCAGATATTGGCAGAATAGATTTAAAAGCATAACCTAACAGAAAGCTCTTTACAAGAAAATTACCTGAAATTCAAAGACATAGTAGGATGGAAGTGAAAGGATGAAAAATTATATCATGCAAGTAGTGATCAAAAGAGAGCTACAGTAGCTATACTAATATCAAATAAAATAGACTTTAAGTAAAAAACTGCTACAAGGGACAAAGAGGGCCATTGTATACTAATAAAAGTGTCAATTCTACAAGAAGACATAGCAATCATAAATATATGTGCACCTAAAGGCAGATCCCCAAAATATATGAAGTCATATGAAAAAGACAGTTCTACATTACTAGAATAGGAGATTTCAATACACCACTTACAATAATGGAAAGAATATCTAGATAGAAGATCAATAAGGAAATAGAAGACTTAAGTGATACTCTAAACCAGCTAGACCTAATAGACATATATAGAATACTTCACCTAACAGCAGCAAAATAACTTTCTTCTCTAATAAACATGGATCATTCTCCAGGATAGATCATACGTTAGGTTACAAAACAATTCTCAGTAAATTAAAAAATACTGAAATCATATGATGTATCTTTTCTGAACACAATAACAGAGGAAGAAATGGAAAATTCACAAATATGTGGAAATTAGACAATGTACTCAATCTATGGGTCAAAGAAGAAATCACAAGGGAAATTAATAAATAGCTTGAGGTGAATGAACATCAAAACATAGCATACCAAAACTTATGGGATGCAGCAAAGACAGTGGTGAGAGGGAAATTTATTGCTTTAAATGCTTGCATTAAAAAAGAAGATAGATCTCAATCAGAGACCTTACTTCAAAACTAGAAGATCCAGAAAAAGAACAAACTAAACCCAAAGTGAGAAAGAAGGGAATAACAAAGATTAGAGCCAAGTTAAATGAGTTACAGAATGACAAAAAAATAGAGAATCAAGAAAATCAAAAGTTGGTTCTATGAAAAGATCAATAAAATTGATGAAACTTTAGTTAGACTGACAAAGAAAAAAGAAAAAGGATACAAATGAGTAAAATCAGAAATGAAAGGGAGGATGTTACTACTGACTACACAGAAATAAAGAGGACTATAAGATGATATAATGAACAGCTATGTGCCAACAAATTGGATAACCTAGATGAAAAGGACAAATTCATAGAAACACAAAAACTACCTACACTGACTCAAGAAGAAATAGATCTCAACAAATCAATAACTAGTAAAGAGATTGAATTAGTAATCAAAAACCTCACAATAAAGAAAATCCTAGGATCAGATGGCTTCCAATGTGAATTTTACCAAACATTTCAAGAAGAACTAATATCTATCCTGCAAAATGTCTTTCTAAAAACTTGAAGAGGAGGGAAGACTCCTTATCTCCTTCTACGAGACTAACATCACCCTCATACCAAAGGCAGATAAAGTTACCACAAGAAAAGGAAACTACAGACCAAGATCCCTTACGAATACAGATGCAAAAATCTTCAACAAAATACTAGCAGACAAAACCCAACAGCATATCAAAAGATTTATACATCATGATTAAGTGGGATTTATCCCAGCTATACAAGTGTTCTAGTTTCTTAATGCTGCTGAATGCAAAACACCAGAAATGGATTGGCTTTTATAAAAGAGGGTTTATTTGGCCATAAAGTGTCCAAGGTAAAAGTCACCAACAATCAGATACCTTCACTGGAGGATGGCCAATGGTATCCAGAAAACCTCTGTCAGCTGGGAAGGCATGTGGCTGGCATCTGCTCCAGACTTATGGTTTCAAAATGGCTTTCTCCTAGGACATTCCTCTCCAGGCTTCAGCTTCTCTCCAAAATGTCACTCTCAGTTGCTCTTGGGGTGTTTGTCCTCTCTTAGCTTCTCTGGAGCAAAAGTCTTCTTTCAAAGGCCATCTCCAAAATGCCTCTGTAAACTGCAGTTCCGCTTTTAGCTCCTGTACATTCTTCAAAGTGTCCCTCTTGGCTGTAGCAAGCTTGCTCCTTCTGTCTGAGCTTATATAGTGCTCCAGTAAACTAATGAAGGCCCACGCTGAATGGGTGGGGCCACACCTCCATGGAAACTAATCAGAGTCATCACCTACAGTTAGGTGGGGCGCATTTCCATGGAAACAACCTAATCCAAACGCTCCAACTTAATCCCCACTAACATGTCTGCCCCCAAAAGATTGCATCAAAGAACATGGCTTTTTCTAGGAGACATAATACATACAAACTGGTACAACAAGGATGGATCAACATGAGACTATCAGTTCATGTTATACACCACATTAACAGAACAAAGGAAAAAAAACATGATCTCAGTTGATGCAGAAAAGACATTTGACACAATCCAACACCTCTTCTTGACAAAAACACTTTAAAAACTAGGAATAGAAGGAAACTTTAGCAACATGATAAATGGCACTTATGAAAAACCCACAGCTAACATCATATTCAATGGTGAAAGACTGACAGTCTTCCCTCTAAGATTAGGAACAAGAAAAGGGTGCCCACTGTCACCACTGTTATTAGACATTTTACTGGAAGTTCTAGCTAGAGTAATTAGGCAAGAGAAAGAAATAAAATGTCTCTGAATTGGAAAAGATGAAGTAAAACTTTCCCTGTTTGCAGATGACATGATCCCATATACAGAAAATCCTGAACAAAGCTACTGGAACTAATAAATGAATTCAGCATAGTGGCAGGCTACAAGATCAACAAGCAATAATCAGTAGTGTTTCTATGTACTAGTAGTGAACAATCTGAAGAAGAAATCAAGAAAAATTTCCACTTACAATAGTAACTAAAAGAATGATATATCTAGGAATAAATCTAACCATGGACGTAAAGGACTTGTACACAGAGAATGACAAGATATTAAAACAACAAATCAAAGAAGACCTAAATAAATGGACATAAATTCTGTGTTCATAGATTGTAAGACTAAATAGTGTTAAGATGTCAACTCTACCCAAGGCAATTTAAAGATTCAACAGCTGTCTTTGCAGAAATGGAAAAGAAAATCATCGCATTTATATGGAAGGGTAAGGGACCCTGAATAGCTAAAGGTATCTTGAAAAAGAAAAATGAAGTTGGAGGACTGAGATTTCCCAATCTTAAAACTTATTACAAAGCAACAGTAATCACAACAGCATGGCACTGGCACAAGGACAGACATGCAGACAAATAAATGGAATTGAATTGAGAGTTCAGAAACCAACCCTTAACATTTATGGCCTACAGATTTTTGACAAGGGTGTGAAGTGCACTCAATGGGGAAAGAATAGTCTCTTCAAAAAATGGCGCTGGGAGAACAGGATATCCATATGCAAAAGAATGAAAGAGAACCCCTATTTCATACCTTTTATAAAAATTAACTGAAATGGACTAAAGTCCTAAATATAATAAATGGGACCATAAAACACATAGAACAAAATGTAGGGAAGTATCTTCAAGATCTTGTGGTAGGCAATGCTTTCTTAGACTTTACACTCAAAGCACAAGCAGTGAAATTAAAAATAGATAAATGAGATCTCCTGAGAATTCAGAACTTCTTTGCGTCTAAGGATTTTGTTAAGAATGTGAAAAGGCAACCTTTCAATGGGAGAAAATATTTGGGAACCACATATCCAATAAGGCTTTAATATCCAGAATATGTAAAGAAATCCTACAGCTCAACAATAAAAAACACACAACCCATTTAAGAAATGGTCAAAAGACTTGAATAGACATTTCTCCATAGAAGATATACAAATTGACAAAATGCACATGGAAAGATGCTTAACATCACTAGCTATTAGGGACATGCAACCAAAACCACAATGAGATTCCATTTTATACTCTTTTCAATGGTTATCTAAAAAAAACAAAAACAGAAAATTACAAGTGTTGGAGAGGATGTGAAGAAATAGGAACACATTCATTGTTGGTGGGAATGTAAAATTGTGCAGCCATTGTATAAGACAGTTCGATGCTTCCTCAGAAAGTTAAGTATAGAAAAACCATATGACCTGGCAGTCCCACTTCTAAGTGTATACCCAAATGTATTGAAAGCAGGGACTTGAACAGATATTTGCACACCAATGTTCATAGTAACATCATTCCCAATTGCGAAAAGATGAAAGCAACCCAAGTGTCCATCAACTGATTCATAGATAAATAAAATGGGGTATATACACACAATGGAATATTATTTAGCATTAAAAGTGGAAGTTTTGATCCATGCAACAACATGGATGAACCTTGAAGACATCATGTTGAGTGCAATAAGCCAGGCACAAAAGGACAAATATTGTATGACCTGACTGTTATTAAATAATTAGAATAAGAAAATTCATAGAGTCATAATCTAGAATATAGGTTACCAGTGAATAGGGTGGGTGTAGGCAATGAGAAGTTAATGCTTAAATTATAGAGTTTCTATTTGGGTAGGGAACACCAACTTATGCCTCCCACAGATACTTAGTCCACCAGTTTAAACATTTTGCACATTTTCTGTTTCATTGTATCCATCCTTCTAAATATCTATTTTCTAAACATTTGAAAGTAGATTGTATACATCCTGCTCCTTGAACACATAATGTTTTGGTAATGAATAGTGGTCATGGTAGACCAAATTTGTGAAGTAATTGACAGCACGGAATTATATGTTAATGTGGGTAAAAGAGGAAATTTTAGGTTGCATATGTTACTAGAATAAAAATTAAAAAAACATAGGAGTGTACAACACAGTGAACCCTATTGTGAATGATGGGCTATAGTTAATACTACAAATATAGCAATGTTCTTTCATGAATTGTGACAAATGTAGCACATTAAGACAAGGTGTTAATAATAGGGTAATACATGGGAACTCTGTACTTTATACATGATTTTTCTGTAAACATATTACTTCTCTAATTAAGTAAATTAAAAAATATAATACAAAGTCCATATAGCAAACACCAACTTATGCCCCCCCGCAGATACTTAGTCCACCAGTTTAAACATTTTGTATATTTTCTGTTTCATTGTATCTATCCTTTTAAATATCTATCTATTTATTTTCTAAACATTTGAAAGTAGGTTGTATACATCCTGCTCCTTGAACACAAAATACTTCTATCTCTTCTATCTACATTTCCTAGGAACAAAGATTTTCACTTATGTAGCCACCTAAGTACAGTTACCAAGTTCAAGAATTTTAACATTGATATACTGTCTACATGCAAATTTTTCATATGTCCCAATAATGTACTCTTGGGCATTTTCTTCTCTATTGTTAGATACAGTGGCAATTCAATTAATTGTATTTAATTGTCATTGTCTTTTTAGTTGTTCTCTCGATTTTTTTAAATTATGGAAACATATACACAACACAAAGCTTCTCATCTCAACCACTCCCAAGTAGGCCATTCAATGGGAATAATCACATTCACAATGTTGTGCTACCCTAACTAGGATCCATTACCAGAGCTTTCCCATAACCGCAAACAGAAACCCTACACCAACTATGCATTAACAACCCGTTCCATAATCTGCTTCCTGCCCCTGGTAACCTGTACTCTACTTTCTGTTTCTACACCTTTGCATATTCTAGCTTTTTCATATAATTGGAATCATACAATATCTGTCCCTTTGTATCTGACTTATTTCACTCAACATGATGTCTTCAAGGCTCATCCATGTAGTGACCTGTATCAGGTTTTATTTATTTTTAAAGGTGGTTAACAGTCCATTGTGTGTATATACCACATTTTGTTTATCCATTCATCTGCCGATGGACATTTGGGTTGCTTTCACTTTTTGGCCATTGTGAATAACACTGCTATGAACAGTGGTGTACAAATATCTATCTGAATCCCTCCTTTCAATTCTTTTGGGTATATAACTAGAAGTGGGATTGCTGGGTCATATGGTAATTCTATGCTTAGCTTTCTGAGGAAGCACCAAAATGTCTTCCACAGCAGCTGCACCATTTTACATTTCCACGTTTTGCTTTTTAAACATTTACTTTGGTTAATGATTACTGTTTTTATAAAGTGGCTTCAGTTTGGGATTTCCTCTCAGTTTGTTCTTGTTTTTTGGTTCAAGCCGCTGCTACTAACCTAATTTTGGTTTCCAATATTTGTAACAGAAACAGGGTTATCAGTAATAACAAAATGTTTTAACTGTATTAAGATGATGATCCTGAATAATACACAACAGAAAATGCGCTATTCTGTGCAGTCTAGGCTGTGTGTCTGCAAGAAGGAATGGTCACACTTCAAATCTCTTTTACCCACTACCCTCATTATTAAATAAATAAACTTTCAGTGAAATTTAAATGTAAACTATTGTTTTCTCCCTGAGTGCCTAGAAATTCAGTTCATCAGCTCTGTAAACAGGATACCTTGTACCTCATTCCTCCGAGTTATCAGCAATGTTGGTCTATTTAGACTTGGGAGCATCCAGGTCTGAAAGCTCAGTGCAAAATAGAAGTTGGCAGCCACCAACCATTAGAGAAAGGACTGCAGAACAAGATGAGAAATAAAGATTCCAAGGATCCTTTTTAAGAGCTTATTCCAATGGCATTCATTTTTATAAATGCAATTTTATTGAGATATATACACACACCATATAATGCATCCAAAGTATATAATCAGTGGCTCACAGTATCATCATATAGTTGTGTTTTCATCACCACAATCAATTTTAAAACATTTTCCTTGCTCCAAAAAATAAAAAAAAATAACATCCAAAACATCCCATATCCCTTATCCTCCTTATTATTTGTTACTTTTTGTCTTTATTTTATTACTCATCTGCTCTTACACTGGATAAAAGGAGTGTCAGTCACCAGGTTTTCACAATCACACGGTCCCACAATAAAAGCTATATAGTTATATAATCATCATCAAGAATAAAGTCTACTGGATTACAGTTCAACAGTTTCAGGTATTTCCTTCAAGGTATTCTAATAAACTAGAAATGAAAAAGGACTATGTAGTACCTAAGAATAACTTCTGGGATGACCTCTCAACTCTATTTGAAATCTCTCAGCCACTGAAACTTTATTTTGTTTCATTTCTTTCTCCCCTTTTGGTCAAGAAGGCATTCTCAATCCCACAATGCCAGGGCAAGACTCATCCCTGGGAGTCATTCCCATGTGGGGGGGGAGGGTATTAAGTTTATTTGCAGAGTTGGCTGAGAGAAAGAGGCCACATCTGAGTAACAAAAGAGGTTCTCTGGCAGTGACTCTTCAACCTAATATAAGTAGACTTAACTTCTCCTTTGCAGAAATAAGTTTCATAAGGGCAAGCCTTAAGATCAAGAGCTTGACTTATTAAATTGGGAGTCCCTAATGCTTGCAAAAATATCAGGAATTCCCCAGGTGGGGAAGTTTAATATTTCCACATTTCCCCCCACTCCCTCAAGGGGACTTCCAATAGCATTCTTTTTTGAGACAGAACAATCAGTGGGAAGACCAAAGGTTCTTTCTATTGGAAAAGAAAGTGTGATAAATTTCTTGTTCCTGCCCCAGAATGTCCTATGGAGGTGTGCACATTATGTACTGTTCATCAAATTATGTAACAAGATAGTCTTTGCCCTAGTTCTTGTTGTTCATTTTGACTGAATACAGCTCTCACCACAAAGATAGCAGTTGCTAATGTGAGTAAAAGTTTTCATAACTTACACCAATAATGATCTATCCTCCTGCCTACTGATTTTGTCATCTGTAAATATGAAAAAAGTTAACATTAATATGCAAATCAAAGGGGGAAAGGAAAGGGAAGGAGCTGGAGCACCCATTGGGCTTGAACTTCTGGTGGTAGTAAAATATTAATATGCATTGCCTTTCTCTGCTACTAGGTCCTGTTACCATTCCTTCCAATCTAAATGGACCAGGTAACATCACTGAAACTAAATGTTAACCAAGCTTTTGTAATAGCCTATAAGAATGTTAGAGGACAGACAACAGCTTTCACCAGCTTTGGAACTGGGAACTGCACTACTGGTCCTTCCCCTCAAATAACAAGGACAAAAAGTGAAGGAGGGCATTGAAAATATTTTATTTAGTATTTTTTCTCCCTCTATACTCTCTAAAAGTACTGACATGCTACAACATTTCAGGATTTATTTTCTCCCAAAGCAGTTTAAAGAAATGCTTTAAAATAAACCCAGGATAAAAAAAAAAACCCAAAGACAAATAAAATTTGTACATTTGACATCTTAGAAGTAAAGAACTTTGAAGTCCTCCCCACATTTATCATTGTATTTCTTAGGAGGCATAGAAGCACAAGGTTACAGTGATGCTGATTTTGTGAAAGGGGAAATTATGCTAAGTGAATATTAATCCACTTTCCCAAAGTGGCACAATGAATCTAAACTTTATGTTAAATGCCTCAGTTGATAGGTCTCATTCATCAGATAGGTCTTTAAATTTGTTTGGTAGACAATAGCAGATGACCTACACAGGAGGAGAAAGGTAGAAAGTATCAGTTCATACTGGAAAAACTTAATTTCCTCTGACTTTCCCCCCACTTTTTGATGTGATCGTATATAAATAAAAAATGAGAGAAATAATTTCAGCTTTTCAGCAAGACATACATTCCTTAGTCCACTTCAGCTCTCAACTCTAGAAGAAAGTGCCCACCTGCAGCCTCATAGGTGTTAGTACAGTATCCCCATGTATCTCAAGACTTAGAAGGCTATGTTATTCATCATTGTGGCTTGCATCAGTAAGGAGCCTAGCCTGGCAAAAGGGAAATTACTTACAAGTCAGGCAAGCCAAACTGTGCTCCATGAGAGTTTGAGACGGAGACAATCTGAGTATCTCTGAGGCGCCAACCAGGGGAAGACCCCTTGCCCCTTGGGGTAGTGATAAGAAAGTAGGTCCCTACCTCCATAAAGCCAATGTTCTTCATTTTCTACGAACTCCAGGTGGCCCCTTGGGTTATAATTTGCTTCAGACGACTCTGTTTCCTGTCATCTGGATTTAGCTCCTGGATTACGTCTCCGGATTTAGGGACAGGATGGAAATATACTGGGTGAAGGAACACACTAAAAGGTAACTGTTGCAGCAGCCACAATAACTAACCCAGATTTAGGGAAGTAGATAGCACTGAGTGAGGGATGCTGGAGTCTAGGTTAGGGTGGAGATGCCTGGGAGAGAGGGGCGGGGTCAAGTTGAGGGGTTGGGGGAAGGAGGAATTGCAGTTTAGGGACCTGGTCCGGGAAGGCAGAGAACCAGGGCAAATTAAGCTAAAGCACCAAGCTTTCATTATACTCCTTTTCTCCGGCTTTCCAGAGTAGGAAAAAACAGAAATGTCAAGGGATTTCGGTTGAGGTTGGGATGGAGACGCTCCTGTGAGTTGAGGGGAAAAGAGGTTATGTGTTCCGGTGGGAGGTGGGGGAGTGGACTGGTGTGGAGGATGAAAGAATGAACACCTTTGCGGAGTTCTAAAGGCCCATTCTTATTGGAGGGCCTAGGAAACTCTGGAGCCTAGGGGCGAAGTGCTAAGAAAATGTCAGTGACCCAGCTCATATTTGCTATTGGAGATGGTCGGTCCTATATTCTTCACATCATCAGATTGTGGGGGACTGCGGCATACCACCTCTGGATCTGTCACTGTGCCTTTCTACCTTCCAAAGTTGCCAAATCTTCGCTCCAGGGCTTGATCTCCTTCCCTCCCGGCGGCACAGACGGTTAGTAGTTGCTCCTAACGGTGATTGTCGAAGGCGGAAGGTTGCGCTCTCTAGCTCCTCTGACCTCTCGAATGGAAAGTTCAGTCCCGGTGGAATATGCTCGTAGTGATGGTTAGAAGGAACCGTGCGCACAGAATTTACCCCGCATTGGCTGCCCCCTGCTGGGACGTGCCCTCAGTCCACGTCTTCCACTCTCCGCCAACTCTTGTGTTTGGAACTAAGGTCTCTCACCTACTGTTCTACCGCTTGCTCTAACATCGCTCTAAAGCCTGCTCTAAAGTCCTGGACACTCACCAACCGCGCCAAAGTCTGCTCCCTCCTTTCCTGAGGAAGGGGACTTCGGGCCCCTTTCCCCTCTCAACTCCTATTGAAGCAGCAACATCAACCTCCAATACCTGAGAAAACACCATCAGTCCTATTTTAGTCCCCCTCTGCACATAAACTCTACTGAGGGCTGCTTCTCCCTCTCCAAAAATGACACCTGGCTCCTTTTATAGCTTTTGTCCAGGAAAAATGCTCTCATACTAACTTCCAGGACTGTTGTACCATGCACACTCGTATTTTGGAAAGCAAGGCAGTGAGGTAGGGGCTGTAGTCATCTCGCTATTTGAACTCTTCCTCATGGGTGAAAAATAAGAAAGATAAAGGAGAAAGAAACATATCAAAATGTTAACAGTTTTCATGTTAGGATGGGGGGAATATTGTTTTCTTTTTATACTTTTCATGTTTTACTATTTTTTTTACAGTAAACATTATTTAAGTTTTAAAATTACCTTTAAAAAATAAAAAAGAGAAGGCAGCTCCCCCCTACGTGGGATCAGACACCCAGGGGAGTGAATCTCCCTGGCAACGTGGAATATGACTCCCGGGGAGGAATGTAGACCTGGCATCGTGGGACGGAGAACATCTTCTTGACCAAAAGGGGGATGTGAAAGGAAATGAAATAAGCTTCAGTGGCAGAGAGAATCCAAAAGGAGCCGAGAGGTCACTCTGGTGGGCACTCTTACGCACACTTTAGACAACCCTTTTTAGGTTCTAAAGAATTGGGGTAGCTGGTGGTGGATACCTGAAACTATCAAACTACAACCCAGAACCCATGAATCTCAAAGACAGTTGTATAAAAATGTAGCTTATGAGGGGTGTCAATGGGATTGGGAAAGCCATAAGGACCACACTCCACTTTGTCTAGTTTATGGATGGATGAGTAGAAAAATAGGGGAAGGAAACAAACAGACAAAGGTACCCAGTGTTCTTTTTTATTTCAATTGCTCTTTTTCACTCTAATTATTATTCTTGTTATTTTTGTGTGTGTGCTAATGAAGGTGTCAGGGATTGATTTAGGTGATGAATGTACAACTATGTAATGGTACTGTAAACAATCGAAAGTACGATTTGTTTTGTACGACTGCTTGGTATGTGAATATATCTCAATAAAAAAAATTTCAATAAAGTAAAAAAAAAAAAACACAAAAGAGAGACAAAAAAAAAAAAAAAAAAAGAGAAGGCAGTATCAAATTAGGGCTACTAGGACATTCTAGAGTTCTTTTTATTTAGTCCAACCTTTGCCCAGAGACAGGCAGCTGGCACCTAACATTCAGTATGGATGGTGTTTCTACAACCATCTTCAGTGTAAAATTCTTTAGGGAGTGCCTCTTGACATAAGTGAAGGAATCTTCTCTCATGTCTAGCCCCCAGCCCCCAAAAGAGCAGTATTTCTGTTTAAAAACCAAACCCACGTATCCTTTCACAGTTACATCTTTTTAAATTACTTGATAGCCTTTCTCTGACCCTAGTTTTTTTTCTCTGTATCCCTCTTAAAAGTATGGCAACTCCAACTGCATGGCTTCCCACTAGATCTAGGAGTTTTTATCAAAACTGTCAGCCACAGTGGTAAGGGGGGAATATGAACGCTTTGGGTGGTGTCATATCTGCACTAGACATCAGGGCAATTGATCTGATCCACTATGAGAATCAAAGATTTAGAACTAGTCAGGATCTCTGATACCATCTTGTTTAACCTTCACATTTTACTTTGGGGAAAAGAGGGGAAAGGGACCTGCCCCAGGCCACACAGCCTGACCCAACAGAAAAACTCTGGTCTTCTGTCTCCAAATCCAGTGCTCTTTTCACTATACTACTTACGGACCTTATGAAATATACACATGACACCATTTTGAAATAGGAAAACTTAGTCTTTCACCCCACTGAGAGCTTGCTGCATATTCTGGACTTTTCCTTTCCTCTTCATCCTTCATTAATTTGTCTTCACCATGAGCCTAGCATGTCAGAGATCTGTTTGCTGCTTTCCCACAACTGGTGTGGTAATGACCCACTATTTCTCTATTCCTGTGCATAGAATTGGCCTCTGACAACAATGCCTTCATCTAGAAGAGTAAATAGCAGTATAGATTTTTAGGGATGGTGGATGTTTTAGTTTGCTAAAGCCGACAAAATGCAATAACCAGAAATGAGTTGGCTTTTAAAATGCAGATTTATTAACTTATAAGCTTACAGTTCTCAGGCTGTGAAAATGTCAAAATCAAGGCATCAACAGGCTATCAGGAATCCTCAGCTCCTCTGTCACATGGTAATGTCTACTGGTCTCCCACTTCTCTCCCAGGTTTCGTTGCTTCCAGCTTCTGGCTTCAGTGGCTTTCTCATGTTTCTGTGTGTCCTTCTCTCTCAGAAAGAAAGCTTTTTCTCTCTCAGTTTCTCTTATAAAGGACTCCAGTAAGAGGATTAAGACCCACCTGAGGCATGCCTCAGCTGAAACAACCTAATCAGAAGGTCCAACCCACAATAGGTTTATACCCACAGGAATGGATTAGTTTTGTAACATGATCTTTTCTGGAGTACATACAGCTTCAAGCCATCAACTCCACCCTCTGGATCCCCAAAAAACATGTTCTTTCCATATGCAAAATACATTCATTCCATCACAATACCCCCAAAGCCTTAAATAATTTTAATACAAAGTATTAAATACAAAGTCTCATCAGAATCATTTACAGGTGTATTCTGTCCTGGGGCACAATTCCCCTCCAGCTGTGGACATGTGAAATTTAGAACAAATTTTCTTCCAATATACAAAGGAAGGACTGTCATAGAGTAAACATTCCCATTGCTATAGGGAGAAAGTGGAAGGAAAACCTGGGTCAAAGTTCCCAAGCAGTTCTGAAGCCCTGCAGGGCAAACTCCATTAGATTTCAAGGTCTGAGAGTCATCTACAGAACAGTGTCTTGTCCTTGATGCTTGATAGAGTGGCAGCCCCACCCTTTCCAAGGACTGTTGCAGCAGCCCTGCTCTCTCCAAACACTGGGGTGAAGATTCCAACATCTCCAAGCATTTGAATGATGGCTGGACTCTAGGCCCTACCCTTCTCAAGCATTGGGGTGGTAGCCAGATGCTTTACAATCTCTGGGGCATAGGCTTAACCCCTCAGAACACTGGGGTGGTGGCCAGATCTTCCCCAATTCCCAAGGAATGTGCTCCACCCTCTCTGAAGACCAGGGTGGCAGCACTTCCTGAACAATGGGGTGGCTAAGCTGTCTCCAATTCCCCAGCCATCTGAGAACCCTGGCGTGATAACACTCTTCCTGAATAATGGGATGGAAAGCTCTGGGGCATACTCATCCTTTCCATAAAAATCAGTGGGTCTGCTCATTTCGCCTGAGAAAATGTCTTTGCTTCTTGCCTCAGCTTCCATGGTTCTGCCTTTGAAATCATTTTTCCTTCAATCTGTCCCTTTTCTGTCCCTTTTAGTCCTGGATGACAATGGCTCCATATAGATCTCACAAAAACTTCTCAGTTTCACATGCAGTACACAGGGGTCCCAACCATCAGACAGTAGGATTTTCTATAAATCCTTTCTGGATAACTGCATTTCCAATCCTTACTCACAGTGAAATGGCTGACTGGATCCATGTTCAGTTAAACCCTCACAGGGGCACTATTCTCTGGGGACTTGCTTTCCAGGAGCTCAGAATTTTCCAAACCACCAATTTCTGGTTCCTTTGTACCCAAGAGCTCAGTTCTCAGCTTATTACTTTCCTTTCACATTTTACTAAAAGCTGCAAGGAGAAGCCAGGCTGAACGTTCCACATTTAGTTTAGAAATCTCCTCAGCTAAATATCTAAACTCATTGTTTTCAAATTCTGCCTTCTGTGTGATATCATGACTCAATTTTGTCAAATTCTCTGCCACTTTAAATCAAGGATTGCCTTTCTTCCAGTTTCATCATTTCTTTCTAAGACCTCCTTGGAAGTATCTTAAACATCCATATTTCTACCAACAGTCTCTTCGAAGCAACCTAGGCCTTTTCTGTCAAGCACTTCACAATTCTTCCAGAATCTTCCCCTTATGCATTTATAAAACTGTTCCAGCAGTTTTGTTGTTTGTAGTCTTAGCACTCTATTTTTCTGGTACCAAAATCTGTTTTAATTTGCTAAAGCTGACAGAATACAATATACCAAAAATGGGTTGGCTTTTACAATGAGGATTTATTAACTTACAAGCTTACAATTCTTAGGCTGTGAAAATGTCCAAATCAAGGCATCAACAGGCTACCAGGATCCTCAGCTCCTCTGTCACATGGCCAGGCACATGGTCTCTCCTTTCTCTCCCAGGTTTTGTTGCTTCCAGCTTCTGGCTTCAATGGCTTCCTCTCTGTTTCTGCCTGTCCTTCTCTCTTAGTTTATTTTATAAAGGACTCCAGTAAGAGGATTAAGACCCATCTGGGGCATGCCTCAACTGAAATAACCTAATCAAAAGGTCACACCCACTATAGGTTTACACCCCCTGGAATGGATTAGCTTTAATTCCATGGCCTTTTCTGGGGCACATACAGCTTCAAACCATCAGAGTGGGACACTGTGATAATTCTAAAACCATATTATGTGAGTTATCTCAAGTTTTTACAGTTAGGTCCAGGTGATACAATATTAGAAGGGAAAAGGGTCTCTATATTTGGTAGAGATACTTCATTCTTCAACCTTACCAGTCTTTGTCTCTAAGTCTTGAGGCATATGAAAAATTAATTATGATGCAGACTGTGTAGCAGATTTCAGGACAGCTAATGGACTTATAGTTAAGTCACTTGATCTTATATACCTTGCTTCCTTCAACATGTTCTAATGTAAAGGGCACTGGACTTGAAGTCAGGAAATCTGGGTTCTATTACTACTTCATCCAAAAACTGATGTTGTGACCTTAGGCTTGAACCCTGCCCCTCTCTGGGCCTCAGTTTCCTCACATGCAAAATGGGGAGATTGAACAAGATCAGTGGTTGTCAACTTTCTGTGCAACAGAATCACTTAGGGGGCTATTAAATGTACAGATGCATGGTCACTGCCTCCCGGGGATTCTGATTGCTTGGGGGGTGGGTCTCAAGCATTGATGTTTATTAAGTTTCCCAAGTCAATCTAAAATGTTGGGACTGAGAGCCATTAGACTATATGACTCTATGAATTGACCTCTCCAAAAGGGCAGTTAAAAAAAAAAAAGAAGGGCCCTCCTTGCAGATCTAATGGGTATTGAAATGCTAAGAGACAAGGAGATTAGGGCCATTAAGGAACAATCAAGAAAGCAGAGAAACCAGCTCTTTGGCTCTTCAGACCAGGGACCTCGCCCTCTGGATTTGCATATGAGCCTGACTCTGCCTGAGCCCTGCTCTTCTCCATTTTATGTTCACCAGAATTCCAAAAAGTCCCTGTTTTTATTTTTTTATTTTTTATTTTTTTGCTGTTTTTGCTAACCCTTTCTCCTCCCCACTGGGTTGACTGCTCCCAGTTTCTCTGGTGTCTGGTCTCAGTCTATCTATGTTTGGAGTTTCGATCAGCAGCCTGAGTTTTCAATCAGAGCTGCAACTGCAGTTTTCCATCCTCATTCCCAGCACAGACACTGGACTGAGACTGCCAGGGAGGGGCACACATCCCCTGGCCAGGAGAACTTATAGATTTTGCTGATCTCAGCTGTTCCACACATTCATGAGTGTTGTATGAAGTATGCCCAAAGTCAAATTGCTCTGCAGTGTCCAGTACATGCAGTTCCTGGCTTTCTACCTACTGCCCTGGAGGAGTAACTAAAACCTACACTTCACCACTCCACCATCTTGCCATGCCTCCTCCCAAAAGGGCAGTTTTAAAGGTAAACATTCTCCATTTTTTCTTCCTGTTATTTGCCATGTATTCAACCAATTTTCCTCAGCTTCATTAAAGTCCTCAATTCACTTTGTATGTAATACTCTATGTTCTGAGCTTACTTCTGTTTCCCATCTTTGTATAATAGTAGATCTTAAAACCTTGAAAGCTGGGAGCAAAGCAAACTCTAGATATAAATGGGGGTCACCTTACTCTCTTAATATCCTGCAGAATGCTACCACTTACAGCTCAGCATTTCCAGTCTCAGCCCATTTGTAATTCCATCACAACCCTTCTCAGGTCCCAGACTCTATATCACAGTCTGAAAAATATCCAAGATCTTTGTGTAATATAAAGTAATAAATAATATATTAGGGTTCTCAGAGAAACAGAATTGACCATAGATTATATTTACATATATAATATGTAAATATGTATGTGTATGTAAATATTGATAGATTTATTATAGGAATTGGATCACATAACCATGGGGACTGACAAGTCCGAATTCTGTAGGGGAAGGCATAAAAAGTTGGAAAGTCCTAGGAAGGTGAATTTGAATTTCTCATCTCAAGTTGGAAACCACCATGAAGTTGAAGTTGAATTCCAGGAGAAGCTGGCTGGCTGAAGTAGAGACAAAAATTCTTTCTGACTTATGAAATCTTCAGTTCTGACTTTAAGACCTCCAACTAATTGGATGGGGCTACTCCCCTTATTCCTGAGGGCAATCTCCTTTGTTGATTGTAGATGCAATCAACTGTAGAGGCAATCAACTATAGATGCAAATTCATCTACAAAGTACCCTCAGAATAACAATCATGTCAGTGCTTGAATGACCGAACAACTGGGCACCTTAACTTAGCCAAGTTGACACATGAAATTAACCATCACAAGTGCTAATTGGCAGATCATTTAAAAAATATGCACACACTGAAAATATACATAAATTTCCTAGCTTCCTCTTTTCCTTTCAGGCTTCTGTTATATATTGGCCAAAGCTGGAAAATAGTAAATCAACATTGACATGAGCCTTACTTTATTTTTTCTTAAGATTATAAAAGAAAAGGTTAATGTTTTTAAATACATTTTATATTTTGAAATTTATAATTTAACATATATGCAGAACAGTGATAACTTTCAAAGTATGATTTAACATGTAGTTAGAGAGCAAACTTCAAAGAATATTATGGGTTACAGTTCCACAGTTTCAGTTATTTCCTTATTGTGATGTATAAGATATATACAGAGAGGTGATAATTTCAAAGCACCATTTAACAAGTAGCTATAGAGCACATTTCAAAGAATGCTATGGGTTACAGTTCCACCATTTCAGTTATTTCTTTCTAGCTATTTTAATACCCTAGCATCTAAAAAATATTTATAAAAAGATTCAGTATCCATAATCCTTTGTTAAATCCTATCTTGTCTGTTGCTACCCCTTCCTCTTGTTTAATCACATTCTCAATCTTCATGGGTGTCTAGGCGGTGACCACCCTAACTTGTTCATATTGAAAAGAGTTGTTGGCATTATGGGGAAGGGGGCTGCATCTGGTTGTTGTTCTTAAAGAGGCTTTTGCCTCTGGTTTTAGGACTTGTCTGGCATAGGAACACTCTGGTGGATTTAAGTTTCTGAGAGACAAACTTTGTGAGTGAAATATTCATAGAATCTCAGATAAGGATCTAGAAATTTTGGGACTACTGTTGGTTAGGGCTTGGCATACAGTGGCCATTTGGGGTGTCTAGCTGGAGCTTGCATAAGAGTAATTTCCAGGATAGCCTCTTGACTCTATTTGAAATCTCTTAGCCACTATAACCATATTTTGTTAACTTTCTTTTCCTCCTTTGGTCAAAAAGGCATTTTTTTTGACCAATGCCAGGGACAGAGCCTAACTTTTTATAATATGAATTTCTGTTATGTCAATTTAGAGGCCAAGAGTATGAAATGAGTCTCAGATTTACTAGGAAAGATGTCAGGCAAGTGGAGATAGGTAAGGGAGAGTAAAACAGCTGATTGGTTAGTTCAACACCTTTTGACAGGTAGTTAAAAGATTAGGGGTTGCCTAACTTTTTGACTCTGGGAAAGTTGATTCACCTTTCTAAACTTCAGTTTCCCTGCTTATATACTGAGGGAGAGAGACTAGAGAATCTCAAAGGTCCTTCCCAGATGAAATACTCTAATTCCTACTGTAAAGATCAACCAGGACATTTCTAGTTTGCAAATACCAGAGCTTCATAATAGAGAAGGTGGCAAGGATTGGGATTGTGCAATGCTGTAATCAGAGCAGGCACACTAAGATTAGGTCAACATTAGTGGGAAGATTAAAATCTTGATATGTGACCTTGGGTAAATCACTTTCCCTTTCAGGGCTGTTGTCCTTATCTTTAAAGTGGAGATAATAATGCCTGATTTAACCTATACAGCAGGATTTTTTTTTCCTGTGAGAGTTAATGAGATAAGTGGAGATGCTCCAAAAATGTTCAAAGACCTATAGATATGTAAAGTGGTGGTTAGCTAAGTAAAGACCTGGTTAGACCAGCCTAGTAAGGTGGAAAGAGTGAAAACAAACAAGATTACAAAGCATTTTCATAGTGTATTATGTAGCCATTGTTTATAATTTATATACAAGTCATTTTCAGAGTAGCATTTGTAGGACTCAAGGACTCATGTCTGTGAGTTCTGCTCATTTACAGGAAATTTATACATTTGATTGTCCCATGCTTCACCTAATTTCTAATCATTTTGCCTTAAAGCCTACTGTGTACCAAATCCTGTACTAAGGTACTCTCCAGGGAAATAGAGAAATCTAAAACATGCTTTTATCCCCTTAATGACATCATGTTTTAGTTTAGACTACACTGTTCTTATTTTAGACTACAGTGTTCCTATTTTCCAGACCAAAAATTGGGATTTGTGGTCCGACAAGTATACATTTTCCTATGGAGACATATGAACAACATTTAAAATCTGTACACATGCAGAAATGGTATATATTATTTGGAACTGCTAGTTGTCAAGAAGTGAGACAGACAAGGTGCTAAATGGAAGATTTATCTGATGTGGGTGGTCAGGAAAGTCTTCACTGAAGAGGCAAGATGTAAAGGCATATGGAAAGGAGGAGGGCATTCAAACATGAGCATAGTGGTAATCAGAATAGCAAATTGCTCCATATTGGAGGGAATTCAATATTGGGCAGCTGCTAATGTCTCAAATTTAAAGGTTTCTGGTGTGGCCCAGTAATGAATCCAAGTGCACATAGCTCAAAGTTCTAATATGACTCTATGTTACCCTGAGCAACAAATTAACCTTCTTTATGCCTTATTTGTCCCTTTCAGGATAAATGCAACAGTGGTGGCTATCTGGTGGAATGAAAGCAAAGTCCAGCTAAATGAAAGGGGATATAGAAAAGCCAGAAATACATCAGCTAGGATTACACCTGTTCATGGAAGCATCAAAATTCTACATCCTGGGCTTGGGATCCAAGATGGTGGCATAGAGAGGAGTGGAAGCTAAGTAGTCCCCCTGGAACAACTGAAAAAAAAACCAGAAACGACTAGTAAATAATCCAGAATAACTGCAGGGGGACAAACGTGACTGTCCACTCATAATACACTAACCTGAATTGGGAGGATTGCCTGAGATCACAGCATAAAATCTGTAAGTAAGAACTGTGGATCCAAATTGGGAGACCCCTCCCCAACAGGCTGAGCTACAAAGCCTCGTGGTGCCAGAGACAAGCTTTCTCTCAGCAAGCAAATATAGCTCAGCTGAGCTCCAACTGGGGTTTCAATTAGTGAGTGTGAACTGCTCACTATGAGGTACGAATCCCCAACAAGTAGACAGAGGCTTTGGGTGACGACTGACCTTGGAGAGCTGGAGGATCACCTCAGACTAGCTCTGTTCCTTTTTCAACTCAGTGGAGAAAGCCTCAGCCATTTTCAGTTCCCAGTTCTGTGACCCAGACAGGGGTGTGGCACAGGCACAGAGAGACCATTGAAATGCTAATGACCTCCCCCTAAGGTGTCTATCTTCTCTAAGAGGAAAGGCAAGGGGCCCAGCTCTACTACCTGCCTTTCATTCAGAACTTACACCAGTGAAGAATTATAGGCTAATCTTTGTATCAGGCAGTGAGTGCCCCTGCACGGCCCAGTGGCCTGGGGCTTCCCTTGAGGGACGACATGCACTAGTGACATAGCACTGCCCTCCCTCAGCAGAGGTCCTGGAAGATCACAGCTGGGAAGGGGGACCCACTCAGAAAACCCAGGGATGCTACATCAATGCTGGTGGTTTGTGGGTCAGCGACAGAGAAAATCTGGGGCAAAACTGAAATGAAGGCTTAGACTCTTGCAACAGCCTTGAATCTCTGGGAACACCTGGGAGGTTTGACTATTAAAGTGGCCCTGCCTCCCTGACCACCCAGCCACATGCACCACGTTCAGGGCGGACAGCTCCAACAACAAACCCAAACTGAGTTCACCAACTGAACCCCACAAGAATCATTTCCCCACACACCACAGAGACAGAGTTGGGGAGAACTGACTTGAGGGGTATAGGTGACTCACAGACGCCATCTGCTGGTTAGTTGGAGAAAGTGTACACCACCAACTTGTATTTCTGAAAAATTAGATTGGTATTATTTTTTTTTACAACTTGAAAGACCCCTATCAAGCAAAGCAAATGCCAAGAGGCCAAAAACAACAGAAAACCTTAATGCATATGATAAAAACAGACAATATGGAGAACCCGATCCCAAACATTCAAATCAAAATATCAGAAGAGACACAGTACTTGGCACAATTAATCAAACAATTATACAATCAAGGAATGAAAACGTGGCACAGGTTATAAAAGACATGAAGAAGACCATGGAGCAGGATAAAAGGGACATAAAGAAGACCTTAGAAGAGCATAAAGAAGAAATTGCAAGATTAAATAAAAAAATAGAAGATCTTATGGAAGTAAAAGAAATTGTTGGCCAAATTAAAAAGACTCTGGATACTCATAATACAAGATTAGAGGAAGTTGAACAATGACTCAGTGTCCTAGAGGTCCACAGAACAGAAAATGAAAGAACAAAAGAAAGAATGGAAAAAAAAAAAAAAAGAAAAACAAGGAAAAAAAGATGTAGTGCCCCCTTGAGGAGCCTGTGGAGAATGCAGGGGTATTGGGCTACCCCATCTCGATGGTTGCTAACGTGACCACAGACATAGGGGACTGGTGGTTTGATGGGTTGAGCCCTCTACCATAGGTTTTACCCTTGGGAAGACTGTTGCTGCAAAGGAGAGGCTAGGCCTCCCTATGGTTGTGCCTAAGAGCCTCCTCCCGAATGCCTCTTTGTTGCTCATATGTGGCCCTCTCTCTCTGGCTAAGCCAACTTGAAAGGTGAAATCACTGCCCTCCCCCCTACATGGGATCGGACACCCAGGGGAGTGAATCTCCCTGGCAACATGGAATATGACTCCCAGGGAGGAATGTAGACCTGGCATCGTGGGACAGAGAACATCTTCTTGACCAAAAGGGGGATGTGAAAGGAAATGAAATAAGCTTCAGTAGCAGAGAGATTCCAAAAGGAGCCGAGAGGTCACTCTGGTGGGCACTCTTACGCACACTTTAGACAACCCTTTTTAGGTTCTAAAGAATTGGGGTAGCTGGTGGTGGATACCTGAAACTATCAAACTACAACCCAGAACCCATGAATCTCGAAGACAGTTGTATAAAAATGTAGCTTATGAGGGGTGACAATGGGATTGGGAAAGCCATAAGGACCACACTCCACTTTGTCTAGTTTATGGATGGATGAGTAGAAAAATAGGGGAAGGAAACAAACAGACAAGTTACCCAGTGTTCTTTTTTACTTCAATTGCTCTTTTTCACTTTAATTATTATTCTTGTTATTTTTGTGTGTGTGCTAATGAAGGTGTCAGGGATTGATTTAGGTGATGAATGTACAACTATGTAATGGTACTGTGAACAATCGAAAGTACGATTTGTTTTGTATGACTGTGTGGTATATGAATATATCTCAATAAAATGAAGATAAAAAAAAAAGAAAGAATGGAGAAAAAAAACAAAACAATCGAAATGGATCTCAGGGATATGATAGGTAAAATAAAACATCCAAATTTAAGACTCATTGGTGTCCCAGAAGGGGAAGAGAAGGGTAAAGGTCTAGAAAGAGTATTCAAAGAAATTGTTGGGGAAAACTTCCCCAACATTCTACACAATATAAATACACAAAGCATAAATTCCCAGTGAACTCCAAATAGAATAAATCCAAATAAACCCACTCCAAGACATATTCTGATCAGACTCTCAAATACTAAGGAGAAGGAGCAAGTTCTGAAAGCAGCAAGAGAAAAGCAATTCACCACATACAAAGGAAACAACATAAGACTAAGTTGTCACTACTCAGCAGCCACCATGGAGGTGAGAAGGCAGTGGCATGACATATTTAAAATTCTGAGAGAGAAAAATTTCCAACCAAGAATACTTTATCCAGCAAAACTCTCCTTCAAATTTGAGGGAGAGCTTAAATTTTTCACAGGCAAACAAATGCTAAGAGAGTTTGCCAATAAAAGACCTGCCCTACTTCAGATACTAAAGGGAGCCCTACTGACAGAGAAACAAAGAAAGGAGAAAGAGATGTAGAGAATTTTAACAGACATATATAGAACCTTACATCCCAAATCACCAGGACACTCATTTTTCTCTAGTGATCACGGATCTTTCTCCAGAATGGACCATATGCTGGGACATAAAACAAGCCTCAACAAATTAAAAAAAAAACAACAATTGAGCATATTCAAAGCACAATCTCTGACCACAATGGAATCCAAATAGAAGTTAATAATTTTTGAATTGTAACTCCACTATTTACTTCCTACATGTGCCAGTTTGAATGTATTGTGTCCCCAAAACGCCATTATCTTTGATGTAATCTTGTGTGGGCAGACGTTATCCGTGTTGATTAGATTGTAATTCTTTGAGTGTTTCTTTGGAATGTGCCCCACCCAGCTGTGGGTGATAACTCTGATGAGATAATTTCATGGAGGTGTGGCCCCACCCATTCAGGGTGGACCTTGACCAGTGGAGCCATATAAATGGGCTGACAAATGGAGGGAACTCAGTGCAGCTGTGAGTGACATTTTGAAGAGGAGCTACAGCCAAGAGGGACACTTTGAAGAAAGCACAGAAGCTGCAGATGAGACAGTTTGAAGATGGCCGTTGAAAGCAGACTCTTGCTCTGGAGAAGCTAAGAGAGGACAAATACCCCAGGTGCAATTAAGAGTGACATTTTTGAGGAACTGCAGCCTAGAGAGGAACATCCTGGGAGAAAGCCATTTTGAAACCAGAACTTTGGAGCAGATGCCAGCCACATGCCTTCCCAGCTAAAAGAGGCTTTCCAGACACCATTGGCCATCCTCCAGTGAAGGTACCCAATTGCTGATGTGTTACCTTGGACACTTTATGGCCTTAAGACTGTAACTGTGCAACCAAATAAACCCCCTTTTATAAAAGCCAATCCGTTGCTGGTGCTTTGCATTCCAACAGCATTAGCAAAGTAGAACACTACATGATATAAAATACACAAACTCTAATGACAATTCAGTGGTTTTGAACTCAATGTAAAATATGTAATTTTTGACAAGAACTATATAAAGGTGGGGAATGGAGGAGTATAGGTGCATAGTTCATGTGTCCTATTGAAATTAAGTTGGTATCAAAGAAAAACAAGATTGTTATGGATTTAAGAGTTTAATTTCAAACCCCACAGTAAACACAAAGAAATTATCAGAGAATATGACCATAGAGATGAAAAGTAGAGTATGGGTTAAGAGAAATAGGGGAAGGGGCAATGGGGAGTTAAGAAATGAGTGTAGGGTTGCTGTTTGAGGTGAAGGGAAATTTCTAGTTATGGATGGTGGGAAGGTGATAGCATTACAACATTCTAAATGTGATTAATCCCACTAATGAAATGCTAGGGAGGGGGTGGAATGGGAAGATTTAGGCTGTATATATGTTTCCACAATTGAGAAAAAAAAGACAATCTAAATAGATGACAATTGAATGCCAAGGATGACTCTGGATGGGATCTGAGGATGGAGGACAGCAGGCTCAAAGGGACACAGTTGAGACATAAGGAAAAGGAAATATAGAATGTAAGCTTTGTATCATTGCTGAATCTCTCATACTTCTTAGCTGCACTTAATGGGATTGCATAAAAGAATGTTTTTGTTCATGGGAATTGTGTTTGTGAATTATAGTGTTTGTTCAAGGATGTGTGCAGCTAGCTCTCATATGTTCAGAAGACAGAGCAATAGATGATGGATGATAGGGAGGGAGGGAGGGAGGGAAAGAAATAGCAGTGTGACAGCATGTTAAAGTTAGTGGATTGGGGTATCGGGGGCTCAGGGAATTCTGGAGTTCTGTGTATGGGGTTTGTATTGTTTTTGCAACTGTTCCTATAACTTTGAATTTATTTCAAAATAAAAAGTAAAAAAAAAAGTTCCACATCCTGCCACATTGCAGACTGCTAAGGTTAGATAAGTTTCATCATTCAACTTGATTCCTTGCTGAATCCCCAAGGAGTTTGCTATATGTTTACGTAGGTCTGTTTTCCTCCATGGAATTAACAGATGCTCAAAGAGTGGCTTAAGATGCCAGGTTAATAAAAGGAGAGTCAGGAGATTTTTCTACTTCATAAAGTGTTGAAATAATTCATGATAAAAAAGAGTTAGAAGGTGAGGCAAGGTGGTGTAGTGAAGGCACAGCAAGAAGGCAGAGTGGTCAGATGTATAATTTAGTTTTACTCTAGGGCAATGGGTAAATAGCCAGGAACTGTCTGGAACAATTGTTTGGGGGACTTTGGAACTGGACACATATCATACACCAGTCTGGGGTGGATGTAATGGCTGAGATTGAAGCAAAGAACTGTAAGTTTCCCTGGCCAGGGGGCTGGCGCCACTCCTCTACAGTGATGGCAGATGGTCTTGGAGCTGGTTCTCTAAGGGAAAAAGAAGCAGTCTTTGTTGGGAGCAAGGAGGGGAGCTTAACTAGGCTCCAACTGAAGAAATAATTAACAAATTCAGACTGCTGAATAAAAGCTCTGAGAACAGATAAATCAAGAGGAAGCATGAAAGGAATTGGGAGGTTTCACCCTGGTAGAGAGGAGGCTGGGGTAACAACAGCAACAAAACAGAATTTGGTAGTTAGAGGAGCTCAGAATACTTGAAAAGGGCTGGGCCTTAAGAAAAAGGGGCACATAGAAACAGATAAATTTGATATGGATTACACCCTCCTCCTGAGATTTGGGCCTGTCTGAACTGGGGACACCTGATTGGAGTTGATCATATCTTGGGCCTGTCTGGACTGGGAACACCTGATTGGGGTTTATGTAACCTCATAAAAATGTTACAGAGAGGCAGGGCAAGAACCAAAAAAACAAGACCTGAAAAATTCTGATGAACTAATCAGAAGCTATGCAAGTGGTCTAGAATAAGCTGAACTAAATGCCAAAGAACGGATAAAGAACAAAGCCAACTAACAAGAAAAACCTATGTAAAAGAGTGAAAATGAGCTCCAGAATAAATTAATCAAGAAAATCAGATGCCTAGATAGCAAAAAATCATGAACAATACTAGGAAACAGGAAAATATGGAGCAGTCAAAGGAAAAACTGACTCTTCAGATGAGATACAGGAGTTGAAAAAACTAATTAAATATGTTCAAACAAATCTTCTAAATCAAATCAATGAGCTGAAGGAAAATGTGGCAAAAGAGATGAAGGATATAAAGAAGACACTGGGTGATGATAAAGAAGAATTCATGAGCTTGAAATAACAAATGGCAGAACTTATGGGAATGAAAGGCACAACAGAAGAGATGAAAAACACAATGGAGTCATACAACAGCAGATTTGAAGAGGCAGAAGAAAGGATCAGCGAACTAGAAGACAAGTCATTTGAAATCATACACACAAAAGAACAGAAAGGGAAAAGATTGGAAAAACATGAGCAGGGTCTGAGGGAATGGAATGACAATATGAAGTGCATGAAAATATGTGTCACAGGTGTCCCAGAATGAGAAGAGAAGGGATAAGGGGCAGAAAGAATAATAGAGGCAATAAATACTGAAAATTTGCCAACTATTATGAAAGACATAAAATTACAGACTCAAAAAACATTGCATATCCCAAACAGAATAGTTCTGAATAGACTTACTTCAAGGCACTTACTGATCAGTTTGTCCAATGTCAAAGGGAAAGAGATTTCTGAAAGCAGCAAGAGAAAAGTGAGGAAACTCAATAAGTCTATGTGCAGATTTCTCCACAGAAACCATGGAGGTAAGAAGCCAGTGGTATGATATATTTAAGATACTGAAAGAGAAAAACTGCCAACCAAGACTTCAATATCCAGCAAAACTGTCCTTCAAAACTGAGGGAGATTTTAAAATATATTCAGACAAAAATAAACTGAGAGAATTTGTGAATAAGAGACCTGCTCTACAAGTAATACTAAAGGGAGTGCTACAAACTGATAGGAAAAGACAGGAGAGAGGAGTTTGGAGAAGAGTGTAGAAATGAAGACTATCAGGAAGTCTTTCTTTTTCTAAAAAGAAAGAGAGAGAGAAAAAATAAGATATGACATATAGAATCCAAAAGAGAAAATGATATAAGAAGTACTGCTCTTACAGTAATAACATTAAATGTTAATGGATTAAATTTCCCAATAAAAAGACATAGACTGGCAGAATGGATTAAAAAAATGGACCCATTGATGTGCTGTCTGCAGCAGACCCACTTTAGATACAAGGACAAAAATAGTTTGAAAATGAATGGTTGAAAAAATATATTTCACAGAAACAACAACCAGAAAAGAGCAGGGGTAGCTATATTAATATCAGACAAATTATACTTTGAATGCAATCAATTAAAAGAGACAAATAAGGACCCTATATTAATAAAAAGGGGCAATTCATCAAGAAGACACAACAATCATAAATATTTATGCACCAAGCCAGAGTGCCCCAAAATGCTTGAGGTAAACACTGTCAACACTGAAGGGAGAAGTAGGTTCCTCTACAATAATAGTTGGAGACTTCATTACACCACTCTCATCAATGGATAGAATATGTAGACAGAGGATCAATAAGGAAACAGAGATATTGAATTGTACAATAAATGAACTAGACATAACAGACATTTACAGAACACTACACTGCACAACAGCAGGATATATATTTTTCTCAAGTGCTCATGGATCATTCTCAAGGGTAGACCACATGGGTCACAAAAGCAAATCTCAATAAAATAAAAAATATTTATATTATAGAAAACACTTTCTCAGATCATAATGGAATGAAGTTGGAAATCAATAACAGGCAGAAGATAGGAAAATTCACAAATATATGCAGGCTAAACAACACACTCAAACAACAGTGGGGAAAGGAAGACACTACAAGAGAAAGTAGTAAATATCTTGAGGCAAGTGACAATGAAAACACAACATATCATATGGGATGCAGCAAGGGTGGTGCTGAGAGGGAGATTTATTGCCCTAAATGCCTATATTCAAAAAGAAGAAGGAACAAAACCAGGGAATTAAATGCTAACCTGGAGGAGCTAAAGACAGAACAGCAAACTAACCCAGAAGCAAACAGAATGAAAGAAATATCAAAGATTAGAGCAGAAATGAAGGCAATTGGGAATATGAAAACCATAGAGAGAATCAACAAAACCAGAAGTTGGTTCTTTGAGAAAATCAATAAAATCAGTGGACCATTATCTTGGCTAACAAAAAAGACAGCAGATGCAAAGAAATAACAAAATGGATAAGGAGGCATAAATAATGAGCCGACAAAGATGAAGGAGATAATGAGAGGATACTATGAGCAACTATATGCTAATAAACTAAACAACCTAGACAAAATGGACAACTTCCTAGAAAAGCATGAGCAACCAATATTGACTTGAGAAAAATATAGATGACCCCAACAAGCCAATCACAAGTAAAGAGATTGATTCAGTCATCAAAAAGCTCCCAAAGATGAAAATTACTGGACTAGATTGCTTCACATGTGAATTCTACTAAGCATTCAAGAAAGAATTAGTACCAATCCTTCTCAAATTCTACAAAAATTTGAAGACAAGGAAAAGCTAACTAACTCATTCTATGAAGCCATTTCCCTAATACCAAATCCAAAGATACTACAAAAAAGAAAATTATAGACCAACCACTTTAATGAATATGGATATGAAAATCCTCAACAAAATACTCACAAATTGAATAGAGCAGCACATTAAAACAATTATACACCATGACCAAGTGAGATTAATTCCAGGCATGCAAGCTTGGTTCAACACAAAAAAATCAATTAATGCAATACACCACATCAATAAATCAAAGTGGGAAAAAAACACATGATCATCTTGATTGATGCAGAAAAGGCATTTTACAAAATTCAACACCTTTTTGGGTAAAAACACTCTAAAGATAGAAATATAAGGGAATTTCCTAAGTATGATAAAGGCAGTATATGAAAAACACACAGCAAACATCATACTCAATGGGGAAAGACTGAAAGCTTTCTGTCTCAAGATCAGGAACAAGACAAGGATCCCCACTGTCACCATTGTTATTCAATACTGTGCTGTAAATTCTAGCTAGAGCAATTAGGCAAGAAAAAGAAATAAAAGTCATCAAAATTGGGGAGGAAGAAGTAAAACTCACTGTTTTCAGACAACATGAACCTATATGTAGAAAATCTGGAAAGATCTACAGCAAAGCTACTAGAGCTGATAAGGGAGTCACATCAGAATGACAGGATACAAGGTCAATAAACAAAATCCATAGTGTTTGTGTACACTACTAAGGAGCAATATGAGGAGGAAATCAAAAAGTTACATTACAATAGCAACCAAAAGAGTCAAGTATTTAGAACAAAACTTAATAAAGGCCCTAAAATACCTATAAACAGAAAACTACAAGAAATTGCTAAAGGAAATCAAACAGGACCTAAATAAATTGGAAGACATTCAATATCCATGGATTGGGAGACTAAGTATAGTTAAGATGTCAATTCTACTCAAACTGACTTATTGATTCAATGCAATACTAATTAAAATCCCAACAATTTACATTGCAGGAATAGAAAAGCCAATAACCAAATTTATCTGGAAGGGCAAGGTGCCCTGAATAGTAAAAAATATCTTGAGAGAGAGGAATGAAGTGGGAAGTCTCAACTACCTGACTTTAAATCATATTAGAAAGCTACAGTGGTGAGAACAGAAAGTTAAAAAGATAGATAAATCAGCCAATGGAATTGAATTGAGTGTTCAGAAATAAGTCCTCTCATCTATAGACAATTGATCATTGATAAGGCAGTCAAGAAAATACAACTGGGAAAGAGAAGCCTCTTCAATAAATGGTATTTGGGGAACAGGATATCCATATCAAAAAGAATGAAAAAGGACTCCCACATCACACCTTATACAAAAATTAACTTGGAATGGATCAAAGACCTAAACATTAGAGCTAAAACCATAAAACTTTTAGAATAAAATGTAGGAAAATATCTTAAAGATCTTTTGACAGGAGGATGTTTCCTAGACATTACATTCAAAGCATGAGCAATGAAAGAAGAAAGAGATAAATGGAGTGTCCTCAAAACTAAATGCTTGGACACATCAAAGAACTTTGTCAGAAAAGTAAAAAGGCAGCTTATGCAATGGGAGACAATATTTGGAAACCACATATAAAATAAGCATTTAATATCCAGAATGTATAAAGAGGTCCTACAACTCAACCACAGAAAGAAAACTCAATTTAAAAAATGGGCAAAAGACATGGACAGACACTTTTTGTAAGAGGAAATACAAATGACTCAAAAACATATGAAAAGATGCTCAATTTCACTGGCTATTAGGGAAATGCAAATCAAAACCACAATGAGATATCGTCTCACACCTATTAGAATGGCCATAATTAAAAAAAAAAGAAAATTACAAGTGCTGGAGAGGATGAGAAGAAAAAGGCACACTTATTCACTGTTGGTTGGAATGTAGAATTGTGCCACCATTCTGGAAGGCAGTGTGGTAGTTCCTCAGGAAGCTATGTATAGATTTGCTATATGATCCACCAATCCCATTTCTAGGTATATATTCAGAGGAAATGAAAGCTAAGACATGAAGGGACACTTGTAAACATATGTTTACATGTTGCCATGAGATGGAAACAGCCCAAATGTCCATCAATGGATGAGTGGATAAAATCGGTAGTATAGACTTATGATGGAATATTACACAGTTGTAAGACAGAATAAAACCATGGAGCTTATAACATTGTGGAAGAACCTTGAGGACATTATCTTGAGTAAAATTAACCATAAACAAAAGGACAAATACTGTATGGTCTCACTAATGTGAACTAAAATTAATGAGCAAGCTTTGAGAGTTAAAGCTGAGAACCCAGGTTATCAGAAGATAGAACAAGGGTAGAGATTGGGCATTTGATGCTGAAGGACTATAGAGTGTTCAACAGGATTGATTTCATAGATCCAGAAATGGATAGCACAGTACTGTGTGATGATAGCACAATATTGTAAGTTCATTGAATGAAGATGACTGTGAGTACAGTTGAAAGAGGAAGGCTAGGTGCATGTATGACACCAGAAGTAAAGATAGAAGATAAAGACTGCGACTGTATCACTTAGTGAAACCTAGGGTGGTCAATTATGGTAATCAAGTGTACAAATATAAAAATGTTTTATACAATTTAGAAGGCTGAGCCCACACTCCTCATGCTTGCTCATATGAAGCTTGTTACTGCAAAGGAGAGGCTAAGCCTACTTATAATTGTGCCTAAGAGTCACCACCAGAGAATCTCTCTTGTTTCTCAGATGTGGCCTCTCTCTCTAAGCCCACTTAACAGGTACACTCACTGCCTTCCCCCCTATGTGGGACATGACTCACAGGGGTGTAAATTCCCCTGGAAATGTGGGACATGACTCCTGGAGATGAGCCTGGACCCAGACTTGAGGAATTTAGAATGCATCTTGACCAAAAGTGGTAAGAGAAATGAAACAAAATAAAGTTTTAGAGCCTGAGAGATTTCAGATGGAGTCAAGAAGCCATTCTGGAAGTTATTCTTATGTATTATATAGGTATCCCTTTTTAGTTTGTAGCATATTAGAACAGCTAGATGGAAATACCTGAAACTATTGAACTGTAACCCAGTAGCTTAGATTCTTGAAGATGATTGTATAAATATATAGCTTATATGGTGTGCCTCTGATTGTGAAAACCTTCTGGCCCACACTCCCATTCCCTTTATCCAGTGTATGGGCAGGTGAATAGAAAAACAAGAAAAAAAATTAAATGAATGTAGTGGGGTTGGGGGTTGGGATGTTTGGGGTTTTCTTTCTTACTTGTATTTTTTACTTATTTTTATTTTTTTTTTTTGGATTAATGAAAATATTCAAAAATTGTGGTGATGAATGCACAACTATATGATGGTACTGTGAAGAATTTATTGTACACTCTGGATCATTGTATGGTATGTGAATGTATCTCAATAAAATTGAAAAAAAAACAGATAAAAGTTTCACAATGTATGTGAAGATCTTGTAAAAATCCATAGGGTTTGGGCTGATGTCACCAAATGGTAGAGTAGTCAACTCCAAAGTCATGTCCCTCCATCAAAAAATTGAAAATGCATGCAAAAACTGCCAGAGCCAAATTTGCCAGAATTCTATTAAGCAATGAAAAGTTTACAGCAACCAAATAAATGGTGGATTTTTTTTTCAAAAGCATATTAAAAGTGTAGGAACCCACCCACCCTTCCCCCCATGGAGTGTCAGCCCTACTGAGATGGCAGGCCAGCCTGGTTCCCCTCCCCAACCTTGATGGACTGGCAGGTTGCCTGAGGAGGCAGGGAGATTAGGACTAGGTCAGCTAGCTTGTGGGCTATGATTCCAAACTTTTTTCTGTCCCCAGCTGCATATGGAAGAGCATGCAGTCCAACCTGGCCTTCTTCTGCTTCCCATGGGACCCTGCCAGAAGCCGGAAGTGGGAAGAGAATTTTAGGAGCAAAGACTTAGAAGATAAAACACCTGATCAGCTAAATAATTATTACTGGTTATGTGCCAAATGCTTTAAGACCTCTATAATCTGTAGAACTTGTCCTTATAGGACAGGCATTAGAGATAATGCTATACCAACAACATTTGATATTATCAGTCAAACAAACCACATTGTAGACACAGAAAATGAATAAAAGAATTGAGTGAAGATGAAATCAGGACACAGAAATGGAAAAAAATTGATGAAGTTTATGAACAGGACCAAAACATTGAACAGATAATTTTAGAGTATTGTGTCTGCTTAGTGGGCAAGTGGAAACAGCTAGATGCATGAGGAGAATGTTGCAGCTAGCTGGTACCTAGAACAATGCTTGGCATATGTTAAGGACCCAGTAAATGCTAGTTTGGATTGCTGGTGACTCTGCACATCACCTTCAACTGAAAATGGATGTAAAGAGAAATTTTTAAAAATACATATATGGAACTTCTGGGAAGATGGCAGATTAGGAGAGGCAGAGCAATCTTCTCCTCTGTTAACAAAAACTAGATAAATGGCAGAAATCACTCCAGAACAGCAGTTCCAGCATGCAACTGGCTGGTCAGGGACTTTTATAACACATAGTGGGGATTTGAATGGAGTGGCAGAGAGCCAGCACCTGAAAGGACAAGGTGAATGTGTTCAGTTGGGACCACCACAAGGGAATGGTGGCTGGAGCCAGCCACCAAGCATGGGAGAAAACAGCTTTCCAAACCTTGTGCACCAATCTTAGCAGTTGGATGGGGAGATAATCCTCCACAGTCCTGTGTCTGGGAGTTCCCAGGAGGGAACTCTGGATTCAGCAGACTTATGAGTACTGTGTTTGCTTTTCCTCCATGGAACACCATGGTGTGCACAGCTTAGTAGTGGGAAGAGGGAGGGGCACCACATGGAAGCAAAAGGAACCCATCTCAAATGCCAGAGGCTTGTTGGCACATGGAAGACAGGGACTGAAGTGTATTTGAGCTGGAAGGTGAGACACAAACCCACAGTCCCAGTGTGGTTCTATCAGAGCCCCAAGAGCCACCAGAACCACTGTACCCTGGAGCAGACTAACAGCCAAATAGTGCATGACCTGCCCCCACCCCCCATAGTGCTGGCAGTCCCCAGTGCACACAGAGAACAGGTGTGCTGATTGGGTTTCCACCTGGTTTGGACCCCACCCAGTGCAAAGTTAGGGAAGAGCTGGATTGTGGGTAAGAGGTGGCTAAAGGGTGCCATCTTCTTGGAGGACAGGGAAAGTGCACTGCAGCAAGTTGTGACTCAGCAAATGTATAATCCTGCATTTCCCAAATTAACCATATCAAGGTAAACAAATGCCCCAGGTCTAACAGAAAATTATAAAACACATGAAGAAGCAAGAAGATATGGACAAGCCAAGTTACCAAATTAAGAAGCCAGAGGAGTCACAGAATGTGGAGCAACTAATCAAAGATGTACACACAAATCTCCAAAACAACTTCAGTGTGTAGGCTACAGACATAAAGGACATCAAGAAGACTCTAGAAGAACATAAAGAAGAATTTGAAAGAGTAAATAAAAATAAAAGATCTTATAGAAATAAAAGATACTGTTGATCAAATTAAAAATATACTGGAGACACACAACAGCAGATTTGAAGAGGCTGAAGAAAGAATAAGTGAACTAGAGGACAATACAATGGAATGTGAATGCACAAAAGAACAAATGGTGAAAAACATAAAAAAAATTGAAATGAATATCAGGGAAATGATGGGCAACATGAAGTGCACAAATACAAGAATAATTGGTGTCCCAGAAGGAGAAGAGAAAAGGGCTAGGAAGAATATTGGAAGACATGGTTTGGAAAAGTATCTCAACCTTTGTAAATGACAAAAATATGCAAATAATATGCTCAAAGAACTGCAAATTGAATAAATGCAAATAAACACACTCCAAGATATACACTAATCAGATTGTCAAATGCTGAAGAGAAGGATAAGCTTCTGAAAGCAGCAGGAGAGACATGTTTCATGACATTCAAGGGAAAACACATAAGACTAAGTAGTGACTACACAGCAGGCACCATGGAGGTGAAAAGGTGATGGCATGATGTATTTAAGATTTTTAAAGAGAAATATTGTCAGCCAAGAATTCTTTATCCAGCAAAGTTCTCCTTCAAAATTGAGGGATAGTTAAAACTTTTACAGACAAACAAATACTGAGACAATTTGTTAACAAGAGACCTGCCCTGAAAGAAATATTAAAGGGAATTCTACCAGCTGAGAAAAAAGAAAGGAGAGAGAGATCTGGAGAAGACCACAGAACTGAAGAATACTAGTAAGGGTAACTTAAAGGAAAAAAAAGAGAAAGGGAAGGAAAACAACAGTACCAACAAATGAAAAACAAAGGATAAGATGGTTTATTTAAGAAATACTTTCAAAATAATAACATTAAATGTGAATAGATAAAACTCCCCAATCAAAAGACAGAGAATGACAGAATGGATTAAAAAGAATGAACCATCAATATGCTGTTTACAAGGGACTCATCTTAGAGTGGGCCAAACAAAGAGATTGAAAGTGAAATGTTGGAAAACATACTCTAGGGAAACTTCAGCAAAAAGGCAACAGGGGAAGCAATACTAGTATCAGACAAAATAGACTTTAAATGAAAATCTGTCATAAGAGAAAAAAGACACTATATATTAGTAAAAGGGTCAATTCATGGAGAAGAAATAACAATGACTAAGGTTTATGAACCCTATCAAGTTGGTCCAAAGGACATGAGACAAAAATTGGCAAACCAAAGTGAGCAATAGCTGTTTCTACAATACATGTGGGTGTTGTCTACTTTAGATGGAAAAAAACAGACAGAAGACCAATAGGGAAACTGAGAACCTAAACAATGTGATAAATGAACTAGACTTAATAGACATATGTAAAGAATTACACCCCAAATTACAAGGATGTGCATTCTTCTTCAACACCCATGGAACATTCTCCAGGATAGATCATATGCTGAATCACAAAAAAACCTCATTAAATTTTAAAAGTTTGAAATTATTTGAATGCATATTCTCTGATCATAATGGAATGCAACTAGAAATCAATAAGCACCAAAGAACCAAAACATTATCAAATATCTGGAGGTTAGAAAACACACTCCTAAACAACCAGTGGGTCAGGGAAGAAATTGCAAGAAAAATCAGTAAATATTGAGAGATGAATGAAAAGGAGAACACAGCATAACAAAAATCTATGGGATGCACTGAAAGAAGTGCTGAGGGGGGAATTTATAGCACTGAATGTGTATATTAAAAAGGAAGAAATTGCTGAAATCAAAGACATAAGTGAACAGTGGGAGAAGCTAGAGAATAAATAAAAATTAACACTAAAGAAAGAAGAAAAGGAACAACAAGGATTAAAGCAGAAAAATGATATGGAGAAAAAAACAAGAGAGAAAATGAATAAAACCAAAAGTTGGTTTTTGAGGAGATCAACAAGACTGACAAATCCTAAAAATGAGAGAACCAAATAAAATCAGAAAAGAGAAGTGGTCATTACTGTGGATCTCAGAGAAATCTAAAAAATCATGAGGATACTATGAAAAAGTGTATGACAACAAACTAGACAATATAGAGGAAATGGATAATTTCCTGGAAACACATGAACAGCCTAGACTGACAAGAGAAGAAATAGAAAACCTCAACAAGCGAATCACAAGTAAAGAGATCCAACCTGTCATCAAAAAGCTTCCTACAAATAAAAGCCCAGGGACTGATGGCATCACAGGGGACTTTCATCAAACTTTCCAAAAAGAACTGACACCACTCCTGCTCAAACTCTTTCCAAAAATTGAAGAAAAAGAAACACTACCTAACTCATTTTATGAAGCCAAAATCACTCTAATACCAAAACCAGATAAAGATATGACAAGAAAGGAAAACTAAAGACTGATCTCCCTAATGAATATAGATACAAAATTTCTCAACAAAATACTGGAAAATTGAATCCAAAGACACATTGAAAGAATCATATACTACAACAAAGTGGGGTTCATCCCAGGCTTGCAAGGGTGGAACAACATAAGAAAATCAATCAACATAATACAACACATTAACAAATCAAAAGGGAAAAATCAAATGATCATCTCAATAGATGCTGAAAAAGCATTTGACAAAATTCAGCATACTTTTTTGATAAAACCATTTCAAAAGGTAGGAAGTGAAGGAAACTTCCTCAATATGATAAAGTGCTTATAAGAAAAACTCACAGCCAACATAGCAATCAATATTGAGATTGGTTGCTAAGATCAGGAATGAGACAATGATGCCTGCTGTCACCACTATTATGCAACACTGTGCTAGAAGTTCTAGCCAGAGTAATGCAGCAAGACAACAGTAAAAGGCATTCAAATTGGAAAGGAAGAAGTAAAAATGTCACTATTTGCAGATTATATGATCTTATACTTGGAAAATTCTGGGAAATTGACAAGAAATACACTTGATCTAATAAACAAATTCAGCCAGTGGTGGGATACAATTTTAATGTACAACCAGTAATGTTGCTGTGCACTAGAAATGACCTAACTGAAGTGACACTCAGGAAAATGATTACATTCACAATAGCAACTAAAAAATCAAGTACCTAGGAATAAACTTTATAAAGTATGTAAAAGAACTCTACAAAGAAAATTATAAAAATTTACTAAAAGAAAAAGACCTAAATAGGTGGAAAGATATTACATGTCCATGGACAAGAAGTTGATAAATGATTAATATGCCAATTACACCCAAAATGATTTTAAGATTCAACATAACTACAAACAAAATTCCAACAACCTATTTTGCAGACTTGGAAAAGCTAGTTATCAGATTCATTCAGAAGGGAAAGAGAATGAATTGCCCAAAGTCTTCCAGAAATGAAGAACAAAGTGGGAGAACTAACACTTACTGAATTTAAAGCCTACTATAAAGTCACAATTGTCAAAACAGCATGGTGCTGGCAGAAAGATAGACGTATAGATTGATGGAATCAAACAGAGAGTTTGGATGTAGACACCCAGATCTGTAGTTGTCTGATTTTTGATAATGCCCCAAATCTACTGAACTGGGACAGAGTAGTCTCTTCAACAAATGGGGCTTGGAGAACAGAATACCTGTATCCTAAAGAATGAAAGATGAGGGAGGGCAGTGCATCTTGGCAGAGTGGTGAGGTGTGGGTTTTGGTTACTCCTCCAGGGCAGTAGGTAGAAAGCCAGGAACTGCATGGACCTGGCACTACAGAGCAATTTGACTTTGGGCATACTTCATACAACACTCACGAATGCATGGAAGAGCTGAGATCAGTGAAAGCTGTAAGTTCTCATGGCCAGGGGACCCACACCCCTCCCTGCCAGGCTCAGGCTTGTGGGAAGAGGGGCCATTGGTGCTGGGAACCAAAAGGGAGAAATAGAGTTGCAGCTCTGATTTACAGTTGCAGCTCTGATTGAAAACTCAGACTGCTGATCAAAAATCCCAAGCATAGATAGACTGAGACCAGACACTGGAGAATCTAGGAGCAGTCAGCCTGGCCAAGAGGAGATAGGGCTAGCAAAAACAGCCAAAACAAAAACACCCAAAAATAAAAACAGAGAATTTTTGGAGTTCTGGTGAACATAAAATGGAGAAGGGCAGGGCTCAAACAGAATCAGGCACAAATGCAAATCCAGAGGGTGAGGACCCTTGTCTGAAGAGCTGGTTTCTCTGCTTTCTTGATTGTTCCTTAATGGCCCTAAACTCCTTGTCTCTTAGCATTTCAATAGACCGTCAGATCTGCAAGGAGGGCCCTTCTTTTTCTTTTTCTTTTCTTTTTTTTTAATCTTTTTCTCTTTTTCTAAAAATTACTTTAAGAAGCCCATTACAGAAAGCCTCAAAGACTTGTGATTTGGGCCCAGGAAGAGCAGAGATAAGATAGCTCTAAGGGACAAAGCAGTAAGTCTAGTGGCTGAGAAAATTGGCTAAACACCATAACTTACCAAGAAAAGGGGAGCATCCCTTACAGCCATCTTCCTGGCAGACTGGGAGTGCTCATGCCTGGCACCAGTGCCACAGCCCAGAGTGGCCCCCCAAAACCCAGTGTGATGGGAAGTGTTTCCAGCAACACACACAAATGCCACAATATCTGGCATGGACAATAGACTTTCATGCACCTGCAGCGAATTGTCCTGGAGCTGAGAACCTGGAGCTGTGTGAAAAGTGGGAAATTAACATGCCCCATTCAGACATCCTTTCAGCAGGCTTGGAATGCCCCTACATGGTCCAGTGGCCCAGAACTTCCTTTGGGGGATGGCACTCACCTGTGATAAAGCACAGTCTTCTCACAGCAGAGGCCCAGGAGGGCATGGCTTGGAAGAGGGACCCACTCACAAGTCCCAGAGACCATACACCAATACCAAGGACATGTGGGTCAGTGGCAGAGACAAAATGTGGTGAGACTGAACTGAAGGATCTGACTATTGCAACAGCTTTAAATCTCCAGGAACACCTGGGAGATTCAATTATTAAAGCTGCCCTTCTTCCCTAACCACTCAGACAAACACTGCATATTCAGAGTGGGCAGCACCAAGTACTCAGGCAAATGTGGTGCATAAATTGGATGCCCACAAGATTCATACCCCCAATAACCACAAAGACAAAGTGGGGAGAACTGGCTTGAGGGTAATAGGTGGTGTGCAAATGCCACCTGCTGGTTAATTAGAGAAAGTGTACTCCATAAGGCTGCTGAACTGAAAAATTAGAGATAAGTGTTGGAATCAGTCTACATATGCTAAAAGAACCCTATCAAGTTAAGCCAATGCCAAGAGGCCAAAAACAACAGAAAATTTTAAATCATATGAAAAAAAACAGATGATATGCATAACCCAAACCCAAACACCCAAATCAAAAGCTCAGAGGAGACACAGTACTCAGAGCAATTAATCAAAGAACTAAAGAAAAACAATGAGAGCATGGCACAGGATATAAAGGACTTGAAAAAGACCCTAGAAGAGCATAAAGAAGAAATTACAAGAGTAAATAAAAAAATAGATGATCTTATGGAAATAAAAGAAACTGCTGACCAAATTAAAAAGATTCTGGATACTCATAGTACAAGACTAGAGGAAGCTGAACAGTGAATCAGAGGCCTCGAGGATGACAGAATGGAAAATAAAAGAACAAAAAAAAAAGAATGGGAAAAATTGAAAAATATCAAAATGGACTTCAGGGATATGAAAGATAATATAAAACATCCAAGTATAAGAGTCACTGGTGTTCCAGAAAGGGAAGAGAAGGGTAAAGGTCTAGGAAGAGAATTCAAAGACATTGCTGGGGAAAACTTCCCAAACTTCTAAACTCCATAAATACACAAATTATAAATGCCCAGTGAACTCCAAATAGAATAAATTCAAATAAACACACTCTGAGACATATTCTGATCAGACTGTCAAATACTGAAGAGAAGGAGCAAGTTCTGAAAGCAGCAAGAGAAAAGCAATTCAATGCATACAAAGGAAACAGCATAAGACTAAGTAGTGACTACTCAGCAGCCACCATGGAGGCAAGAAGGCAGTAGCATGACATATTTAAAATTCTGAGAGATAAAAATTACTAACCAAGAGTTCTTTATGCAGCAATGTTATCCTTCAAACTTGAAGGAGAGCTTAAATTTTTCACAGACAAACAAATGCTGAGAGAATTTGCTAACAAGAGACTTGTGCTACTTGAGATACTAAAGGGAGTCCTACTGACAGAGAAACAAAGAAAGGAGAGAGAGATATAGAGAAATGTTCAGTACTAAAGAGATTTAGTATGGGTACATTAAAGGACATTAAGAGAGAGAGGGAAAAATATATCAAAGGATAGGATTGTTGATTCAAGAAATGCCTTCACAGTAATAATGTTGAATGTAAATGGATTAAACTCCCCAATTAAAAGATATAGATTGGCAGAATGGACCAAAAAATATGAACCATTAATATGTGGCATGCAAGAGACTCATCTTAGGCACAGAGACACAAAGAAATTGAAAGTGAAAGGATGGAAAAATATTTCATGCAAGCTACAGCCAAAAGAAAGCAGGAGTAGCAATATTAATCTCAGATAAAATAGACTTTAAATGCAAGGATGTTATGAGAGACAAAGAAGGCCACTACATACTAATAAAAGGGGAAATTCAACAAGAAGAAATAACAATCATAAATGCTTATGCACCCAATCAAAGTGCCACAAAATACATGAGAAAAACACTGCAAAACTAAAGGAACAATAGATGTTTCCACAATAATTGTGGACGATATCAACCCATCACTCTCTCCCATAGATAGATCCACCAGACAGAAGGCCAATAAGGAAATTGAAAACCTAAACAATCTGATAAATGAATTGGATTTAACAGACGTATATAAAGCAGTGCATCTCAAATGACCAGGATACACATTCTTCTCTAGTGCTCATGGAACTTTCTCCAGAAGAAATCAGATGTCAGGACATAAAACAAGCCTCAATAAATTTTAAAATATTGAAGTTATTCAAAGCTCATTCTCTGACCACAATGGAATACAATTAGAAGTCAATAACCATCAGAGACTTAGAAAATTCACAAACACCTGGAGGTTAAACAATACACTCCTAAGCAATCAGTGGGTTAAAGAAGAACTGGAAAGAGAAGTTGCTAAATATATAGAGATGAATGAAAATGAGAACACAACATATCAAAACCTATGATAAGCAGCAAAAGCAGTACTGAGGGGGAAATTCATAGCTCTAAACTCATACATCAGAAGAAGAAAGAGCTAAAATCAAGGAACTAATGGTGCAACTAAAGAAGCTAGAAAATGAATAGCAAACCAATCCAAAACCAAGTAGAAGACAAGAAATAACAAGGATTAAAGCAGAAATAAATAACATAGGGAACAAAAAAAATACAGAAAAAAATAACAATAGAAGTTGGTCCTTTGAGAATATCAATAAGATTGACATGCCCCAGCTACACTGACAAAATAAAAAAGAGAGAAGACCCATGTAAACAAAATAAGGAATGAGAAAGGTGATATTACTGCAGATTCTGAAGAAATGAAGAAAATTATGAGGATACTATGAACAACTGTATGCCAACAAACTGGATAATGTAGAGAAAATGGACAGTTTCCTGGAAGCATACGAACAACCTAGACTGACCAGAGACAAAATAGAGGACCCTAACCAAACAATCACAAACAAAGAGATCCAAACAGTCATAAAAAAACTTCCCACAAATAAATGCCCAGGGCCAGATGGCTTCAAAGGGGAATTCTACCAAACTTTCCAACAAGAACTGACACCACTCTTACTTAAACTCTTTCAAAATATCAAAGAAAATGGAATATGACCTAACACATTTTATGAAGCTAACATCAATCTAATACCAAAACCAGGCAAAGATGATATAAAAAAGGATAACTGCAGCAAAATTCCCTAATGAATATACATGCAAAAATTCTTAACAAAAAACTTGCAAATCAAATCCAAAGACACATTGAAAAAATCATACACTGTGACCAAGTGGGGTACATTCCAGGCATGCAAGGATGGTTCAGCATAAGAAAATCAATGTATTACAACAGATTAACCAATCAAAAGAGAAAACTCAAATGATCATCTCTATGGAGGCTGAAAAAGCATTTGACAAAATCCAACATCCCTTTTTGATAAAAAACACTTTAAAAGGTAGGAATTGAAGGAAACTTCTTCAATATGATAAAAAGCATATATGAAAAACCCATAGCCCACATAATACTCAATGGTGAGAGACTCGAAAGCCTTCGCTCTAAGATCAGGAATGAGACAAGGATGCCCGCTGTCACCACTGTTATTCAACATTGTGCTAGAAGTGCTAACCAGGGCAATCCAGAAAGGCAAAGAAATAAAAGGCATTGAAGTTGGAAATGAAGAAGTAACACTCTCATTATTTGCAGATGATACGATCTTATATCTGGAACACCTTGAGAATTCAATGACACAGCTACTAGAACTAATAAATTTAGCAAACTAGTGGGATACAAGATTATTGCACATAATTCAGTAATGTTTCTATATGCCAGAAATGAACAAAGTGAAGAGACACTCAAGAAAAAGATACCATTTTCAATAGCAACCAAAAAAATCAAGTACTTAGCAATAAACTTAACCAAAGATGCAAAAGACCTATATGAAGAAAATTACAAAACTCTACTAAAAGAAATAGAAACAGCCCTTCAAAGATGGAAAAATATTCCATGTTCATGGATAGGAAGGCTAAATGTCATAAAGATGTAATTTCTACCCAAACTCATCGACAGATTCAATGCAATCCCAATCAAAATCACAACCTATTTTGCAGACTTGGAGAAGCTATTTATCAAATTTATTTAGAAAGGGATGATGTCTCAAATTGCTGAAAACACTCTAAAAAAGAAAAACTAAGTGGGAGGACTTACACTCCCTGACTTTGAAGCTTATTACAAATCCACAGTAGTCAAAACAGCATAGTACTGGCACAAAGATAGACATATTGATCAATGGAATCAAATTGAGAATTCAGAGATAGATCCCCAGATCTATGGCTGACTGATCTTTGATAGGGTCTCCAAGGTCACTGAACTGGGACATAACAGTCTTTTCAACAAATGGGGATGGGAGAGTTGGATATCCATATCCAAAAGAATGAAAGGGGATCCCTACCTCACACCCTACACAAATATTAACTCAAAGTGGAGCAAAGATCTCAACATAAAAGACAGTACCATAAAACTCCTAGAAGACAATGTAGAGAAACATCTTCAAGACCTTGTATTAGGTGGCCACTTCCTAGACTTTACACCCAAAGCACAAGCCCCAAAAGAAAGAATAGATAAATGGGAACTCCTCAAGCTTAGAAGTTTCTGTACCTCAAAGGAATTTGTGAAAAAGGTGAAGAAGCAGCCAACTCAATGAAAAAAAATTTTTGGAAACCATGTATCTGACAAAAGACTGATATCTTGCATATGTAAAAAAACCCTATAACTGAATGACAATAGTACAGACAGCCCAATTATAAAATGGGCAAAAGAAGTAAAAAGACAATTCTCTGAAGAGGAAATACAAATGGCCAAAAACACATGTAAAAACGTTTAGGTTCACTATCTATTAGAGAGATGCAAATTAAGACCACAATGAGATACCATCTCACACCAATTAGAATGGCTGCCATTAAACAAACAGGAAACTACAAATGCTGGAGAGGATATGGAGAAATTGGAACTCTTATTCATTGTTGGTGGGACTGTATAATGGTTCAGCCACCCTGTAACTCAGTCTGGCATTTCCTTAGGAAACTATATCTGGAGCTACCCTTGGATCCAGCAATCACAGTTCTCAGTATATTCCCAGAGGATCTGAAAGCAGTGACAAGAACAGATACCTGCATGCCAATGTTTGTAGCAGCATTATGCACAATTGCCAAGAGATGGAAACAACCCAAATGTCCTTCAACAGATGAGTGGATAAATAAAATGTGGTATATTCACATGATGGATTACTGCCTGACAGTAAGACGGAATGATGTTGTGAAACATATGACAACATGGGTGAACCTTGAAGACATAATGCTGAGCGAAATAAGCCAGGCACAAAAAGAGAAATATTAAATGCTACCACTAATGTGAACATTGAAAAATGTAAACTAAATTGTTTATAATGTAGAATGTAGGGGAGCTAGCAATAGAAAGCAATTAATGAGGGGGATGATAACCCAGTAAGAACAGATATGCTATCGTGGGTAAATATAACATTCTGGGAATGCCCAGGAATGACTATTGTTTGTTAATTTCTGTTAGGTATGGTAGGAACAAGTTCTCAGAAATGTTGCTATAGTAGGTTATTTTCTTGGGGTTGAGTAGGAACATGTTGGAAGTAAAGTATTTACTTTAGGTTAGTTTTCTTTTTCTTGCTCTCTTGCTATGGTTTGTTTGAAATGCTTTTTATTGCATGTTTAAAATATTTTTTGATATACTTAACAGTTATTTTTAAAAAATTGTTAAATAAAAAGAACAAAAGCAATGAAAAAAATGTGCAGAGACCCCCTGAGGAGCTGGTGGAGAATGCAGGGGTGTTGTGCTTCTCCAACTTGATGGTTGCTGATGTGTTCACAGACATAGGGGACTAGTGGCTTGATGGGCTGAGCCTTCTACCATGGTACTTGCCCCTGAGAAGACTGTTGCTGCAAAGGAGAGGCTAAGCTTGCCTATAATTTTGCCTAAGTGTCTCCTCCTGAATGCCTCTTTCTTGTTCATATGTGGCCCTCTCTCTCTAGCTAAGCTAACTTGGCAGATGAAATCACTGCCCTCCCCACTATGTGGGCCCCAAAATCCAGGGGAGTGAATCTCCCTGGCAATGTGGAATATGACTCCCATGGAGGAATCTAGACCCAGCATCATGGGATGGAGAACTTCTTCTTGACCAAAAGGAGGGTGTGCAAGTAAATGAAATAACCTTCTGTGGCAGAGAGATTCCAAAAGGAGCAGAGATGTCTCTCTGTTGGGCACTCTTGTGCACAATATAGACAACCTTTTTTAGGTTCTAATGAATTGGAATAGCTAGCAGTAAATACCTGAAACTATCAAACTACAACCCAGAACTCTTGAACCTTGAAGACGATTGTATAAAAATGTAGCTTATGAGGGGTGACAATGTGATTGGGAAAGCCATATGGACCACACTCTCCTTTGTGGATGAGTAGAAAAATGGGGGGAAAAAAAAGAATGAAAAATCACCCCTACCTCACACCCTATATAAAAATTAACTCAAAGTGGATCAAAGACCTCAACATAAGAGACAGTACCATATCACTCCTAGAAGATAATGTAGGGAAATATCTTCAAGACCTAGCACTAGTAGGTAGCTTCTTAGAGCTTACACCCAAAGTTCAAGGAAAAAAAATTGATAAAGAGGAACTCCTCAAAATCAAAAGCTTTTCTACCTCAAAGGACTTTGTTAAAGCTAAAGAGGTAGTCAATGCAATGGGAGAAAATATTTGGTGACCCTCTATCTGATAAGAGACTGATATTCAGGATCGATAAAGAAATCCTACAACTCAATGACAATTGTAGAAACAGCTCAATTATAAAATAAACAAAAGATCTGAAAAAAACATTTTCCCTTTGAGGAGATACAAATGGCTGAAAATCACATGAATAAAATGTTCATCTTCACTAGCTATTGGGGAAATATAAATGGAAACCACAATGAGATGTCTTCCCACACCAATAAGAATGGCTGCCATTAAACAAACAGGAAATTACAGATGCTGGAGAGGATGTGGAGAAATTGGAATTCTTATTCATTGTTGGTGGGAATGTATAATGGTACAGCTACTGTGGAAGACAGTCTGGTGGTTTCTCAGAAAACTAGATCACTAGAAGGAAATAACAGAAATGGTGGAACTATAACCCATAACATTCTTTTAAATTTCTCTATAACTACTCATTAAAGTGTACTTTGAAAATTATCATCTTTTTCATCTATCTTATATTACATAAAAAGGGAATAAATGAAACTTTGGAACTGAATCCGTAACATTCTTTGAAATTATCTATGTAAGTACTTGTTAAATCATACTTTGAAATTGTGTTATATTTTACAAGAAGGAAATAACTGAAATTGTGGAAGTGTAACCCATAACATTCTTTGAAATTTGCTCTCTAGTAGTTAAATCATACTTTGAAAGTTATCACTGTTGTTCTGTATATATGTTATATTTCACAATTAAAATGTAAAATAAAATGAGGATGGTTTAAAATAGTAACAGAATAGAGACACTGAGAGAATTCACCAAAAAAGAACTACCTGGGCTTGTTTGGATGTATTACAGCTCCCAAAAAGCAATGTTCTTGAATCAGTCTTGTGGAGTCCAATGTATTAACGTTAATTAGGTTAGAATCTTTGGATTATGCTGTTTTCATGGAGATGTGACCCACTAACTGTGGGTCATGCTTTGATTAGATCATTTCCAAGGAGGTGTGGCCCCACTCCTTCAGCATGGGTTTTGATTAGTTTATTGGAGTCATTTAAAAACACTGGCTCAAAGTAGGGCAAGATGGCAGAGTGGTGAGGTGTGGGTTTTAGTTACTCCTCCAGGGCAGTTGGTAGAAAGCCAGGAACTGCATGGACCAGACACCACACAGCAATTTAAGTTTGGACATACTTCATACAACATCATGAATACATGGAACAGCTGAGTTCAGCAAAATCTGTTAGTTCTCATGGCCAGGGGGCCTGTGCCCCTCCCTGCCAGGCACAGTCCTGTGGGAGGAGGGGCTATTGGTGCTGGGAACCAGGAGAGAGAACTGCAGTTGCAGCACTGATCAGAAACTCAGAGTGCTGATAAAAAATTCCAACCATAGATAGACTGAGACCAGACATCAGAGAATCTGGGAGCAGTCAGCCTGGTAGAGAGGAGATAGGGCTAGCAACAACAGCAAAAACAAAACAAAACAACACAAAAAATGGAGACTTTTTGGAGTTCAGGTGAACAAAATATGGAGAGGCCCGGGCTCAAAAAGAATCAGGCACATATACAAACCCAGGGAGTGAGTGCCCATGTCTGAAAAGCCAGATTCTCTGCCTTCTTGATTGTTCTTTAATTGCCCTCAAATCCTTGTCTTTTAGCATTTCAATAGCCCATTAGATCTGCAAGAACTGAAAATAGTCCATACTGGGCTCATCTTTTTCTTTTTCTTTTTCTTTTAATCCTTTTCTCCTTTTCTAAAACAATTATTCTAAGAAGCACATAACAAAAACCTCAAAGACTTGCAATTTTGATCCAGGCAAAAGAAGAACTAAGATAGCTCTGAGAGACAAAGCAATAAGTCTAGTGATGGAGAAAACTTGCTAAACACCATAGCTTCTCAAGAAAAGGGGAGCATAGACCAGCTCCAGTGGTAGCCCTCCTTTTGGGAACTCAGATCACAGGGGCTGGAATTCAAGCTTCAGTCAGCCATGCCCCCAACAGTGTCAGGGTCACTGGGAGAACTAAAGGCTCCATGCCTCCTTACATTGGTGGGGGAACTGTGGGCTGGCAAGTGCCACTTGTTGGACAGCATAGGAGAAGCACAGAGGCTAAAGGACTCACAGGAGGGTCTCATTCTCAAGGAAATTCCATACCCTCCTTACTGAGACATGAGCCTCTCTGGACTGGGAAAACCTGACTGGGGTTGATCATATCTGAGGAGACATTCACACAAGAAGGGTACATAGAGGCAGGGCAAGAAACAGAAAAACAAGAGGTGAAAAAATCTGATCAACTAAACAGAATCTAAGTTAAAGGTCTATAACAAGCAGAAGTGAACACAAAGGGTTAGAGAACAAAACCAACCAACAAGAAAACCCTAGGTAAAAGTGTAAACAAGCTCCGGAATCAAGGAAGTCAGATGCCTAGACAGCTTAAGATAATGAGCCATACCAGGAAACACAAAAATATGGACCAGCCAAAGGAACAAACTAATAGTTCAACTAAGATACAGGAGTTGAAGCAATTATTGCTAAATCAATTGAATGAACTGAAGGAAGAACTAATTGGAGATGTTCAAACAAATCTAAATCAATTCAAAAATCAAGTCAATGAGCTGAGGGAAGACATAGTAAAAGAGATGAAGGATATAAGGAAGACAATGGATGACCATAAGGAAAAATTCATAAACTTGAAAAAGCAAATGAAAGCACTTAAGGAATGAAGGGCATAATGGAGGAGATGAAAAAGACAATGGAGGGATACAACAGTAGATTTGAACAGGCAGAAGAATGGATCAGAGAATTGGAAGACCAGACATCTGAATTCATACACATGAAAGAACAGATGGTGAAAAGAATGGATAAATATGAGCAGGGTCTTAGGGAGCTGAGTAACAACAGGAAACACCCAAACATATGTGTTATGGGTGTCCCAGAGGGAGAAGAGAGGGGAAAAGGGGCAGAAAGAATAATAGAAGAAATATTCACTGAAAATATCCCAACTCTTATGAAAGACAGACAATTAGAGATTCAAGAAATACAGCACACCCCAAATGGAATAGACCCCAATAGACCTACTCAAAGACACTTACTGATCAGATTGTCCAATGTCAAAGACAAAGACAGAATTCTGAAAGCAGCAAGAGAAAAGCAATCCATCACATACAAGGGAAGTTCAATAAGACTATGCACAGATTTCTGTGCAGAAACCATGGAGGCAAAAGTACAGTGGCATGATATATTTCAGATACTGAAAGAGAAGAACTGCCATCAAGAATTCTATATCTGGCAAACTGTCCTTCAAAAATCAGGGAGAGATTAAAATATTTTCAGACAAACAGACACTGAGAGATTTCATGAATATGAGACTGGTGCTACAAGAAATACTAAAGGGAGTGCTACAGGCTGATAGGAAAATACAGGAGAAAGAGGTTTGGAGAAGAGTGTAGAAATGAAGATTATCAGGATGTGTAAAGAGAGAGAGAAGAAAAAATAAGGCATGATGTATAAAATCCAAAAGACAAAATGATACAAGAAAGTACTGCCCTTACATAATAACACTAAATGTTAATGGGTTAAACTCCCCAATAAAAAGACACATAATGGTAGAAAGGATTAAAAAACAGGACCCATGTATATGCCGCCTTCAGGAAACTCACCTTAAACACAAGGACAAAAATAGGCTGAATGAAATGTTGGAAAAAGATATTTCATGCAACCAGCAACAAGAAAAAAGTGGGAGTAGCTATATTAATATCAGACAAAGTAGGCTTCAAAAGTAAAACATTTAAGAGAAAAAGGACACTATATATTAATAACAGGGTCAATTAATCAAGAAAACATAACAGTCATAAATATTTATGCACGAAGACAGAGTGCCCCCAAATTCATGAGGCAAACACTGAAAACACTGAGAAGAGTAGATAACTCCACAATAATAGCTGAAGATTACAACACAACACTCTCATCAATGAATAGAACATCAAGACAGAGGATCAACAAGGAAACAGAGATGTTGAATTGTATGATAAATGAATTAGACTTGACAGACAGACATAGAACACTATACCCACAACAGCAGGATACATGTTTTTCTCAAGTGCTCATGGAACATTCTCTAGTATTGACCACATGCTGGGTTATAAAGCAATCCTCAACAAATTTTAAAATATTGATATTATAAAAAACACTATTTCAGGTCATAATGAAAATAAGTTGGAAATAAATAACAGGCAGAAGATTGTAAAATTCACAAATCTATGAAGACAAAAAAACACACTCTTAGAAAACCAGTGGGTAAAGGAAGAAATTATAAGAGAAATTAGTAAATACCTCAAGGCAAATGACAATGAAAACACAACATATCAAAACTTCTGGGATGCAGCAAAGTTGGTGCATAGAGGGAAATTTATTGCCCTAAATGACTATATTAAAAGAGAAGAGAGAGCGAAAATTGAGGAATTAACTGTCCACCTGGAAGAACTGGAGAAAGAACAGCAAATAAACCAGAAAGCAAACAGAAGGAAAGAGAAAACAAAGATCAGAGCAGAAATAAATGAAGCTGAAAACAGAAAAACAATCAAGAGAATCAACAAAACCAAAATCCAGTTCTTCAAGAAAATCAACACAATTGATGGACCCCTAGCTAGGGTAATAGAGACAGAGAGAGAGAGAGAGAGAGAGAGAGAGAGAGAGAGAGAGAGAGAGAATGGATGCAAATAAATGGAATCAGAAATGGGAAAGGAAACATAACTACTGACACTGCAGAAATAAAGGAGATAATGAGAAGATGCTATGAGCAACTATATGCTAATAAACTAGACAACTTACACGAAATGGCTACTTCCTATAAAAGCATAAACAACCAACTTTGACCTGAGAAAAAATAGATGACCTCAACAAACCAGTCACAAGCAAAGAGATTGAGTCAGTCATCAAAACACTCCCAAAAAACAAAAGCCCAGGACAAGATGGCTTCACATGTGAATTCTACCAAGCATTCAAGAAAAAATTGAAGAGGAGAGAAAGCCACTCAACTCATTCTATGAAGCCAACATCACCCTAGTACCAAAATCAAAGATAATACAAAAAAAGAAAATTATAGAACAATCTCTTCAATGAATATAGATTCAAAAATCCTCAACAAGATACTCACAAATTGAATACAGCAACACATTAAAAGAATTATACACCATGACCAAGTGGGGTCTATTCCAGATATGCAAGGCTGCTTCAACACAAGAAAATCAATTAATGTAATACACCACATCAATAAATCAAAGCAAAAGAATGACATGATCATCTCGATCAATGCAGAAAAGGCATTTGACAAAATTCAACATCCTTTCTTGATGGTAACACTTCAAATGATAGGAATAGAAGGGAACTTTCTCAATATGATAAAGGCAATATATGAAAAACCCACAGCTAACATCATACTCAAGGGGGAAAGACTGAAAGCTTTCCCTCTAAGATCAGGAATAAGACAGGGATGCCCACTGTCACCATTGTTAGTCAATATAGTGCTGGAAGTTCTAGCTAGAGCAGTTAGGCAAGAAAAAGAAATAAAAGGCATGCAAATTGGAGAGGAAGAAGTAAAACATTGACTGTTTGCAGATGACGTGATTCTATATGTAGAAAACCCAAAAAACTCTACAGCAAAGCTATTAGAGCTATACAATGAATACAGAAAAGTGGCAGGCTACAAGATCAACACACAAAAATCTGTAGTGTTCTTATATACAAGTAATGTGCAATAAGAAGAAGAACTAAAAAAAAATCCATTTACAATAGCAACCAAAAGAATCAAGTATATAGGAATAAACTTAATGAATGCCACAAAAGACCTATACAAAGAAAACTACAAGAAACTGCTAAAACAAATTGAGCAGGACCTTAAAAAAATGGAAGAACATACTGTGTTTATGGATTGGAAGACTAAATATAATTAAGATGTCAACTCTATCTAAACTGATTTATAGATTCAATGCAATACCAATGAAAATCCCAACAACTTGCTTTACAGAAACAGAAAAACCAATAACCAAATTTATTTGAAGGGCAAGGTGCCCTGAATAACCAAAAATATCTTGAGAAAGAGGAACGAAGTGGGAGGTCTCACACTACCTGACTTTCAAGCATATTACAAAGCTACTGTGGTAAAAAGTATGTTACTGGCATAAACATAGATATACTGACCAACGGAATTGAATTGACTGTTCAGAAATAGACTTTCACATCTGTGGACAATTGATCCTTGATAAGCCCATCAAGCCAAAGCAACAGGGACAGAGCAGCCTCTTCAATAAATGGTGTTTGGAGAACTGGATATCTATTTCCAAAAAGAATGAAAGAGGACTCCTACCTCACACCTTATACAAAAATTAATTCCAGTTGGATCAAAGACCTAAATATAAGCACTAAGACCATAATACTCTTAGAAGAAAATGTAGGGCAATATCTCAAAAATCTTGTGATAGGAGATGGTTTCCTAGACCTTACACCCAAAGCATGAGTGACCAAAGAACAAATAGACAAATAGGATCTCCTCAAAATCACACACTTTTGTACATCAAAGGACTTTGTTAGAAAAGTAAAAAGGCAGCCTATACAATGGGAGACAATATTTGGAAACCACATATCAGATAAGAGTTTAGCATCCCAAATATATAAAGCAGTCCTACAACTCAACAACAGAAAGACAAACAACTCAATTTAAAAATAGGCAAAAGACATGGACAGACAATTTTCTGAATAGGAAATACAAATGGCTCAAAAACATATGAAAAAATGTTCAGCTTCACTGGCTATTAGAGAAACGCAAATCAAAACCACAATGTGATATCTTACACTTACCAGAATGGCCGTTATCCAAAAAACAGAAAATTACAAATGCTGGAGCAGATGTGGAGAAAGAGGCATACTTATTCATTGCTGGTGGGTATGTGGAATCATGCACACCACTCTGAAAGACAGTGTGGAGGTTCCTTGGGAAGCTAAGTATAAATTTGACATATGACCCAGTTATTCCATTGCTAGGTATATACTCAAAGGAACTGAAAGTTAAGACACAAACGGACATTTGTAAACCAATGTTTACTGTGGCATTATTCACAATTGCCAAGAGATGGAAACAACCCAAATGTCCACCCATGGATGAGTGGATAAACAAACTGTGGTATATACACATGATGGAATATTATGCAGCTGTAAGACAGAACAAAGACATGGAACATATAACAATGTGGATGAACCTTGGGGACATTATGTTGAGTGAAGTTAACCAGAAACAAAACAACAAATACTGTATGGTCTCACTAATATGAACTAACATTAATGAGCAAACACAGGCTACCAGGAGATAGAAAGAGGGCAGCGATCAGGCATTTGATGCTGAAGGACTACAGAATGTTCAGCAGGATTGATTGTATAAATCTGGAAATAGAGAGCATAATACTGTGTAATACTAGCACAATATTGTAAGTACATGGAACAAAGATGTCTGTGAGTAAAGCTGAAAAAGTGGGATAGGGGAATGTATGACACCAGAGGTAATGATAGATGATGAAGACTGGGAGTGTATAACTTGGCAAAAACTGGAGTGGCCATTGACTGCTTAAATGTACAAATATAAAAAGGTTCTCACATGTGGGAGAACAAATGAATGTCAACCATGCAGTGTTGAGAAAGGTATGGTACTTGGGAACCCAGTAGCCTTGACTCTTGAAGATGATTGTATAACAATGTTGATTACAAGGGGTGACACTGTGATTGTGAGAACCTTGTGGCTTGTACTCCCTTTATCCAGTGTATGGATGGATGAGTAGAAAAATGGGGACAAAATCTAAATGAAAAATAGGGTGGGATGGGGGAATGATTTGGGTGTTCTTTTCTACTTTTATTTTTATTCTTATTCTGTTTCTTTCTGGTGTAAGGAAAATGTTCAAAAATAGATTGGGGTGATGAATGCACAACTATATGATGGTACTGTGAAAAGTTGATTGTACACCATGGATGATTGTATAGTATGTGAATATATCTCAATAAAAGTATATTTAAAAGAAAACACTGGCACTGACCGAGATGCCAGCTGGCTTAGCACAGAGCTGCTTGGAGTTGTGGACCCCTGATGCAGCTGCAGCCAAAAGAGGCATTTTGAAGATGGCTGTTGAAAGCTGATGCTGACATTTTGGAGAATGCCATTTTGAAACACAACCTGGGAGGAAGGAGACACCAGTCACGTGCCTTCCCAGCTAACAGAGGTCTTCCCAATGTCAATGGCCTCTCTCCAGTGAAGGTACCCTATTGCCGATGTCTTACTTTGGACACTTTTATGGCCTTAGGACTATAATTCTGTAACCAAATAAACCCCCTTTATAAAAGCCAGTCCATTTCTGGTATTTTGCATTCTGGCAGCATTAGCAAACCAGAAGAGACTTTGGCACCAGGAGAGGGATGCTGCTGAGCTTGCAAATACCAAACATGTTGGAATGGCTTTTTAAATGGATAAGGGGAAGATTCTGGAAGAACTGTGAGGAGCTTGATAGAAAAGGCCTAAATCACTTGAAGAGAGTGTTTGTGGAAATATGAACTCTGAAGACACTTCTGGTGAGGCTCTGACCACAAATATTGAATATGTCATTGCAAACTTGAAGAAAAGTGATCCTTATTTTAAAGTTGCAGAGAATTTGGAAAAACTGAGTCCAGGTGTCAGATGGAAGGCAGAATTTGAAAGTGATGACCTGGGATACTTAGCTGAGGAAATTTCCAGACTATGTGTAGAGGGTATATTCTGGTTTCTCCTTGCAGCTTATAGCAGCATGTGAGGAGACAGAGATAAACTAAGAATTGAACTCTTGGCTACAAAGAAACCAGAAACTGATAGTATGGAAAATTCTAGGTTTCCAAAATGCAAGACCCCAGAAGCTACCAACACACATGAGGATTTAACCAAACATGGAACCTGACCACCATTTCAGTACAAGCCAGAATTGGAGATGGAGTTACCCAGAAAGGATTTCTGGAAAGTGCAATTGTCTGAAGGCTTTGACCCATGTAAACTGCATGAAAAGCCTGCAGAATTTTTGTGAAATCTGTATGGATGGAGCCACTGCTGGTCTGGACAGAGAAGGAACAAATTGAAGGAAAATTTCTTCAAAGACAGAGCCATGGAGATTGAGGTCTGGAGTAAAGAGGTGTCGGGCAGGGAGAGCACAGCAGTCCACACATGTGGAAAGGGTGAGTTTGTCCCAGAGGCAGAGGGTGAGCCTTCTGACTCGATTATCAGGAAGAGTGCCGCTGTCCCAGGCCTTAGAAAGGGTGGAGCACATTCCTCACAGGCTGGGGAGAGCCTGGCCACCATCCCATTGTTCTGAAGGGGTTGAGCCTGTGCCCTGGAGATAGAAGATTCTGGGTGCTGCCCTGGCATTTGAGGAGAGTGGGGCTGAGAAGATGCTCTCCTCAATGTGTGGATATGTTGGAGCACTCACCCCAGCATTTGGAGAGAAAAGGGCTGCCACAAAGGCCCTTGGAAAGGGTTGGGCTCCTGCTCTCTCAAGTCCCAAGGAGAAAAGTCATTCTGTGAATGACTCTCAGACTTTGAAATCTAATGGAGTTTGCCCTGCAGGTTTTCAGAACTGTTTTGGTCCTGTGAACCCTTTTTTCCTTTCAGTTTCTCCTTATGGCTATGGGAATGTTTATCCTATGTCTGTCCTCCTTTGCATATTGGCAGCAGATAACTTGTTCCAAGTTTCACAGGTCCACAGCTAGAGGGGAATTTTGCTTTAGTACAAGACCACACCTGTGATTGATTTTGATGGGATCTTGTACTCAACTATTGTTACTGAAATTATTTAAGTTTCTGTGACATTGTGATGGGATGAATGTAATTTGTATATGGAAATATCATGTCATTTTGGTGTCCAAGGAGTGGAATGTGCTGGTTTGGATGTATTGACTCCCAAAGTGCCATGTTCTTTAGTGCAGTCTTGTGGGGGCCAATATATTGGCGTTGATTAAGTTGGAATCTTTGGATTAGGCTGTTTTCATGGAGATGTGACCCACCCAGCTGTGGGTAATGCCTTTGATTAGATAATTTTTGTGGAGGCATGGCCCTGCCCCTTCAGTGTGGGTCTTGCTTAGTTTATTGGAGTCCTTTAAAAATGTTAGCAGAGACCCAGATGCCAGCTGGCTTAGCTCAGAGATGCGTGGAATCATGGACCCCTAATGCAGCTGCAGCTGAGAGGCATTTTGAAGATGGCCATTGAACACTGATGCTGACATTTTGGAGAATGCCATTTTGAAATGTCACCTGGGAGTGAGTAGATGCCAGCCATATTCCTTCCCATCTAACAGATGTTTTCCAGATGTCAATGGCCTTTCTCCAGTGAAAGTACATTATTGTTGATGCCTTACTTTGGACACTTTTATGGCCTTAGGACTATGACTTTATAACCAAATAACCCCCCTTTATAAAAGCCAATCCATTTCTGTTGTTTTGCATTCTGGCAGCATTAGCAAACCAGAACACTGCCCTACAAGAATTACTAAAGGGAATTCTGCAGGTCGAAAGGAAAAGACAGGAGAGAGTGGCTTGAGTAGTGTGAAGAAGTGAAGATCTTCAGTGAGTGTAACTAAAAGGGTAAATGCAAAATGCAACAGTGCTGTATCCTCAAAATATAACTCTACTCTTTAATTCCTATAAGAGTCAGAAAACAATTCAACAGGATGAAGTCATATTTCCTGATAATGGAAATGCAATATATAATGAGGCAATGTGGAACAATAACAATATGTAGAGGGGAAGCAGAAGAATATGGGAACAGAGAATTTGTAAACTATTGAAGCTAAGTTGGTATGTTTTCAAATAGTAGGTTATAAACCTAAGTTTTGGTTGTGTAATACCAACCTCAGAGTACCTACAAAGAATGTCTTTTAAAGATATGCAGAGGAGGTGGGGCAGGATGGCAGCATAGGGGAGGTGTGAAATTTAGTTAGTCCTCTAGAGCAACCAGTAAATAGCCAGGAACAACTTGTAAATAGTCTGGAACAACTGTTTGGGGGGCATCTGTGAATGAAAACACACCATGCACCAGTCTGGAATGGGTGAAAGTGCCAAGAGCACAGTGCAGTACTGCAAGTAAAGCCTCCCAAATGGCACAGGCTGTCACCCCTCCCCAACTGGCATGGCAGGCTGAGTTGTATCACTTCCCTTTGGGAAAAAGGAACAGTCTCTCCCAGGAGCAGGGGAAAGTATCACAACCAAGCTCGAACTGCAGTTTTTTAAATTAAGATTTATTCACACACCATACAATCATCCAAAATATACAATCAATTGATCACCTTACCAGCATGTAGTTGTTCAATGATCACCCTGATCTATTTTTTAACATTTTCCTTGAACCAGAAAGAGATAATATGAATAAAAAAAGTGAGAAAAAGAACATTCATATCATCACCCCCCACCCAATTTTTCCTTTAGCTTTTTGCTCCCATTTTTCTACTCATCCATCCATACACTGGATAAAGGAAGTGTGATCCACAAGGTTTTCAATACCACACTGCCACCCCTTGTAAGCTGCATCGTCATACAATCATCTTCAAGAATCAAGGCCACTGGGTTGGGGTTTGTGCTGGTCTGAATGCATTATGTCCCCCAAAATGCCATTATCTTTGATGTAATCTTGTGTGGGCAGATGTATCAATGTTGATTAGATTGTAATTCTTTGAGTGTTTCATTGGAGATGCACCCCACCCAACTGTGGGTGATGACTTTGATTGGATAATTTCCATGGTTGTGTTACCCCACCCATTCAGGGTGGGTCTAAATTAAATCACTGGAGCCATATAAATGAGCTGACAAGCAGAATGAACTCAGTACAGCTGAGAGTGACATTTTGAAGAGGAGCTACAGCCAAAAGGGACACTTTGAAGAATGCACAGAAGCTCAGAGAACAGCTGCAGATGAGAGAGTGTTTGCAGATGGCCGTCAAAAACAGACTCTTGCTCCAGAGAAGCTAAGAGAGGACAAACACCCCAAGAGCAACTGAGAGTGACATTTTTGAGGAACTGCAGCCTAGAGAGGAACGTCCTGGGAGAAAGCCATTTTGAAACCAGAACTTTGGAGCAGATGCCAGCCATGTACCTTCCCAGCTAACAGAGGTTTTCTGGACACCATTGGCCATCTTCCAGTGAAGCTCTTTACAGAAAGAGATGCTGCCAGTCAGGACTGGAGGAAAAATACAAGGAACAAATTGAAGGAAAAATTTCTTGAAAGACAGAGCTATGGACCTTGAGGTCTGGAGTCAAGAGGCCTTGGGCTGGGAGAGTGGAGTGGCCCACAAACATGGAATGGGTGAGTTTGCCCTAGAGGTCAAGGGTGGGCCTTCTGCCTCAAGGCTCCAGAATAGTTTTGCCACCCAAGGCCCCAGAGGGTGGAGCACATTCCCAGGGAATTAGGGAGAGCCTGGCTGCCACCCTGCTGTTCTGAAGGGGTTGAGCATGTGCCCTGGAGATGGAAGGGTATCCAGGTGCTGCCCTGATGTTTGAGGAGGGTGGGGCTGAGAAGATGGTCTCCCCAATGTGTGGATATGTTGGAGAACTCACCCCAGTGTTTGGAGAGGAAAGGGCTGCCACAAAGGCCCTTAGGGAGGGTTAGACTCCTGCTCTCACAAGCCCCAAGGATTCAATGTCATTCTGTAAATGACTCTCAGATTTTGAAATCTAATGGAGTTTGCCCTGCAGGTTTTAGGAACTGTTTTGGTCCTGAGAACCCTTTTCTCCTTTCAGTTTCTCCTTATGGCAGTGGGAATGTTTGTACTATGAATGTCCCTCCTTTGGATATTAGAAACACATAACTTGTTCTAAGTTTACTGGTCCACAGTCAGAGGGGAATTTTGCTTTTGGACAGACCACACCTGTAACTGATTTAATGGGATCTTGTATGCAACTATTGTTACCGAAGTGATTTAAGTTTTTGTGATATTGTGATGGGATGAATGTATTTTGTATATGGAAAGATCATGTCATTTTGGGGTCCAGGGGGTGGAATGTGCCAGTTTGAATTTATTAAGTCCCCCCAAATACCATTATCTTTGATGTAATCTTGTGTGGGCAGATGTGTCGATGTTGATTAGATTGTAATTCTTTGAGTGTTTCTGTGGAGATGTGCCCCACCCAACTGTGGGTAATGACTCTGATTGGATAATTTCCATGGTTGTGTTACCCCACCCATTCAGGGTGGGTCTAAATTAAACCACTGGAGCCATATAAATGAGCTGACAAGCGGAAGGAACTCAGTACAGCTGAGAGTGACATTTTGAAGAGGAGCTACAGCCAAAAGGACACTTTGAAGAATGCACAGATGCTCAGAGAGTAGCTGCAGGTGAGAGAGAATTTGAAGATGGCTGTTGAAAGCAGACTCTTGCTCCAGAGAAGCTAAGAGAGGACAAACACCCCAAGAGCAACTGAGAGTGACATTTTTGAGGAACTGCAGCCTAGAGAGGAATGCCCTGGGAGAAAGCCATTTTGAAACCAGAACTTGGAGCAGACATCAGCCATGTGCCTTCCCAGCTAACAGAGGTTTTCCAGACACCATTGGTCATACTTCAGTGAAGGTACCTGATTATTGATGACTTACCTTGGATGCTTTATTGCCTTAATACTGTAACTTTGTAACCAAATAAACCCCCTTTATAAAAGCCAATCCTTTTCTGGTGTTTGCATTTCAGCAGCATTAGCAAACTAGAACAGGGTTTGATAGTTTCAGGTATTTACTTCTAGCTATTCCAATACATTAAAATCTAAAAAGTGTTATCTGTATAGTGTGTAAGAATGCCCCCAGAGTGACCTCTCAACTCCATCTGAATTCTGTCAGCCACTGAAGCTTTACTTCATTTCATTTTTGCTTCCCCTTTTGTTCAAGATGTTCTCAATCCCACCATGCCAGGTCCAGATTCATCCCCAGGAGTCATATCCTGCAGTTCCATGGAGATTTACACCCCTGGGAGTTAGGTCCCACATGGGGGGAGGGCAGTGAGATCACCTACCAAGGTACCTTAGTTAGAGAAAGAGGGCACATCTGAGCAACAAAGAGGGATTCAGAGGGAGACACTTAGGTAAATTATAAGCAGGTTTAGCTTCTCCTCTGCAGTTACAGGCTTCTAAAAGGCAAGTCCCATGATAGAGGGTTTGGCACATCAATGCACCAGTCCTCAATATTTGTGAAAACATCAGCAACCATCCAGGTGAGGAAGCCCAACACCTCTGCATTTCCCCCAGCTCCTCAGGGGAGTTCTGCATATATTTTTTTCATTGTCTCCTTTTTTAAATGAACTTTCTCAAAAAATTAATAAAACAGACAATAAAAAACCATTTCAAACAAAACCAAAACAAAGGAATAAGAAAAAACTATCTGAGAATAACTACATTACTTCCAACATGTTCCTATTTTACCCCAAGAAAATGTACAGACTATAACCCAGGAAAGGAATAAGAAAAACAGATAACCTAAGATAACATTTCTGTGAACTTCTTGCTACCATACCCACCAGAAATTAGCAAACCATAATCATTCCTGAGCATTCCCAGGATGTTAAATTTACCCACATAACTTATCTGTTCTTATTAGATTATCATTCTCCCTTCACTAATTGTTATCTATTGCTAGCTCCCCTATATTCTGTACTATAAACCATTTATTTTATATTTTTCAGTGTTCACATTAGTGGTAACATATAGTATTTCTCTTTTTGTGCCTTGCTTATTTCACTCAGCATTATGTCTTCAAGGATCATCCATTCCAATTGTAGTTTTCTTTAAATTAAGATTTATTCACATACCATACAATCATCCAAAGTGCATAGTCCATTGATCACATTACCATCATATAGTTGTTCATTCATCATCACAATCTATATTTTTAACATTTTCCTTGTACCAGAAAAAGTGAAAGTAAGAATAAAAAGTAGGAGTAAAAAGAGAACACCCAAATACTCCCCCCCCCCATTTTTCCTTTAGTTTTTTGCCTCCATTTTTCTACTCATCCATCCATACACTGGATAAAGGGGAGTGTGATCCACAAGGCTTTCTCCATCATATGGTCACCCCTGGTAAGCTACATTGTAATACAATTGTCTTCAAGATTCAAGGCCACTGGGTTGTAGTTTGATAGCTTCAGGTATTTACTACTAGCTATTCCAATTCATTAAAACCTAAAAAGATTCATCTATATTGTGCATAAGAGTGCCCACCAGAGGGAATTCTCAGCTCCTTTTGGAATCTCTCAGCCACTGAAACTTTAATTCAATTCATTTCACAACATGCATTTGGTCAAGAAGATATTCTCAATCCCACAATGCCAGCTCTAGATTCTTCCCTGGGTGTGATATTTCATGTTGCCATGGAGATTTACAACCTTGGGTGTCAGATCCTATGTAGGGGGGAAGGCAGTGATTTCACCTGCCAAGTTGGCTTAGCTAGAGAGAGAGGGCCACATCTGAGCAACAAAGAGGCATTCAGAGGGAGACTCAGTTACAATTATAAGCAGGCCTAGCTTCTCCTTTGCAGCAACAGGCTTCCCAAGTGCAAGTCCCATGATAGAGGGTTTGGCACATCAAATTGCCAGTCCTTAAGGTTTGTGATAACATCAGCAACCATCCAGGTGGTGAAGCCCAACACCTCTGCAATTTCCCCAACTCCTTAAGGGGGCTTTGTAAATGTTTTTCATTTTTTTTTGATTAACTATTAACTATATCAAAAACTTTAAAAAATATACAATAAAAAACATTCCAAACAAAGCAAAACAAAGGAATAAGAAAAAACAACTAACCTAAAATAATTTCTTCCAACATGTTCCTATTCTACCTAAAGAATATATACAGATTATAACCCAACAAAGGAAAAAGAAAGAGAGATAAACTAAGATAACAACATTTCTGTGAACTTGTTCCTACCATATCCACCAGAAATTAACAAACAATAGTCATTCTTGGGCATTCCCAGAATGTTAAGTTTACCCACAGTAGCTTATCTGATCTTAATAGGTTATCGTTCCCCCTTCACTAATTGCTCTCTCTCGCTAGTTCCCCTACATTCTACATTATAAACCATTTATTTGACATTTTTCAATGTTCACATTAGTGGTAGCATATAATATTTCTCTTTTTGTGCCTGGCTTATTTCACTCAGTATTATGTCTTCAAGGTTCATCCATATTGTCATGTTTCACGACATCGTTCCTTCTTATTGCCACAGAGGATTCCATCGTGTGTATATACCACATTTTATTTATCCACTCATCTGTTGAAGGCCATTTAGGTTGTTTCCATCTCTTGGCAATTGTGAATATTGCTGCTATGAACATTGGCATGCAGATGTCTGTTCGTGTCACTGATTTAAGATCTGGGTATATACCAAGAAGTGCTGGATCAAAGGGTAACTCTATATCTAGTTTTCTAAGGAACTGCCAGACTGACTTCCAGAGTGGCTGAACCATTATACAGTCCCAACAACAATGAGTAAGAGTTCCAGTTTCTCCACATCCTCTCCATCATTTGTAGTTACCTCTTTGTTTAGTGTCAGCCATTCTAATTGGTGTGAGATGGTATCTTGTTGTGGTCTTAATTTGCATCTCTAATAGCTAGCAAAGCTGAACATTTTCTTTGTGTGTTTCTTGGCCATTTGTATTTCCTCTTCAGAGAACTGTCTCTTCATATTTTTTGCCAATTTTATAATTGGGTTGCCTGTACTATTGTCATTGAGTTGTAGGATTTCTTTATATATGCAATATATCAGTCTTTTGTCAGATACATGGTTTCCAAAATTTTTTCCCATTGAGTTGGCTGCCTCTTCACCTTCTTGACATATTCTTTTGAGGTATGGAAACTTCCAAGTTTGAGGAGTTCCCATTTATCTATACTGTCTTTTGTTGCTTGTGCTTTGGGTGTAAGGTCTAGGAAGTGACTGCCTAATACAAGGTCTTGAAGATGTTTCCCTACATTGGCTTCTAGGAGTTTTATGGGTCTCTTATGTTAAGATCTTTAATGCATTTTGAGTTAATTTTTGTATAGGGTGTGAGGTAGGGGTCCTCTTTCATTCTTTTGGATATGGATATCCAACTCTCCCAGCCCCATTTTTTGAAAAGACTGCTACATCCCAGTTCAGTGGCTTTGGGGGCCTTATCAAAGATCTGGGGGTTTATCTCCAATCCTCAATTCAATTCCATTGATCAATATGTCTATCTTTGTGCCAGTACAATGCTGTTTTGTCTACTGTGGCTTTATAGTAAGCTTCAAAGTCCGGGAGTGTAAGTCCTCCCACTTTGTTTTTCTCTCTTACAGTGTTTTTGGCAATTTGAGGCATCTTCCCTTCCCAAATAAATTTGATAACTAGCTTTTCCAAGTCTGCAAAGATGGCTGTTGGAATTTTGATCAGGATTGCATTGAATCTGTAGATGACTTTGTGTAGAATTGACATCTTAATGACATTTAGCCTTCCAATCTGTGAACATGGAATATTTTTCCATCATTTTAGGTCCCTTTCTGTTAACTTAGTAGAGTTATATAGTTTTCTTTGTATAGGTCTTTTACATCTATGGCTAAGTTTATTCCTAAGTACTTGATTTTTTTAGTTGCTATTGAAAATGGAATTTTTTTCTTGACTGTCTCTTCACTTCATTCATTTCTAGTGTATAGAACCATTACTGACTTATGTGCATTAAACTTGTATCCTGCTACATTGCTAAATTTATTAGCTCTAGTAGCTATATCATTGATTTCTCGGGTTTTCTAGATATAAGATCATATCATCTGCAAATAAAGACAGTTTTACTTCTTCCTTTCCTATTTGTATGCATTTTACTTCTTTGTCTTGCCAGATTGCCATGGCTAGCACTTCTAGCACAATGCTGAATAACAGAGGTGACAGCGGACATCCTTGTCTCATTCCTGATCTTAGAAGGAAGGCTTTCAGTTTCTCAACATTGAGTAATATGCTGGCTATGCATTTTTAATATATGCTCTTTATCATATTGAGGAAGTTTCCTTCAAGTGCTACCTTTTAAAGTGTTTTTATCAAGAAGGAATGTTGGATATTGTTGAATGCTTTTTCAGCATCTATTGATATGAACATTTGATTTTTCTCTTTTGATTTGTTAATGTGTTGTAATATTTTGATTGATTGGTTTTTTATGTTGAACACCCTTGCATGACTGGACATGGTACATGATTTTTTAAATATGACTTTGGATTCAATTTGCAAGTATTTTGTTGAGAATTTTTGCATCTCTATTCATTAGGGAGATTGGCCTGTAGTTTTTCTTTCTTGTAGCATCTCTGCCTGATTTTGGTATTAGAGTGATGTTAGCCTCATAAAATGTGTTAGGTCATGTTCCATTTTCTTCAATGTTTTGGAAAAGTTTAAATAAAATAGTGTCAGTTCTTTTTGGAAAGTTTGATAGAATTCCCCTTTGAAGCCATCTGGCCCTGGGCGTTTATTTGTGAGAAGATTTTTGATGATGGATTGGATCTCTTTGCTTGTGATTGGTTGATGGAGGTCTTCTATTTCTTTTCTGCTCAGGCTAGGTTGCTTGTATGTTTCTAGGAAATTGTCCATTTCCTCTACATTATCTAGATTGTTGGCATACAGTTGTTCATAGTATCCACTTATAATTTTTTTAATTTCTTCAGGATCCATAGCAATGTCACCTCTGTCATTCATTATTATGCTTATTTGGGCCTTCTCTCTTTTTGATTTTGTCAGTCTAGCTAGGGGCTGTCAATCTTGTTGATCTTCTCAAAGAACAAACTTTGGTGTTAATTATTCTCTCAGTTGTTTTTTATTCTCTATGTCATTTATTTCTGCTTTAATCCTTATTTCTTTTCTTCTGCTTGGTTTAGGATAAGTTTGCTGTTCATTTTCTTGTTTGTTCAGTTGCTCCATGAGTTCTTTGATTTTAGCTCTTTCTTCCATTTTAATGTATGCATTTAGAGCTATAAATTTCCCTCTCAGTACCACTTTTGCTGCATCCCATAGGTTTTGATACATTGTGTTCTCATTTTCATTCTTCTCTTTATGATTAGAAATTTCTCTTGCTATACCTTCTTTAACTCACTGATTGGGAGTGTGTTGTTTAGCTTCTAGGTATTTTTGAATTTTCTATGTCTCTGAAGGTTGTTGACTTCTAATTGTATTCCATTGTGATCAGAGAATGTGCTTTGAATAATTTCTTTTTTTAATTTACTGAGTCTTGTTTTATGTCCCAGCATATGATCTATTCTGGAGAAAGTTCCATTAGCACTAGAGAAGAATGTGTATCCTGATGATTTGGGATTCAAGGCTCTAAATATATGTCCATTAAATGAAATTCATTTATCAGTTGCTTATGTTTTCAATTTCCTTATTCATCTTCTGCCTGGTTGATGTATCAGAGAGAGTGATGTATTGAAGTTTCTCACAATTATTGTGGAAACTTCAATTGCTTCCCTTTGTTTTGCCAATGTTTGTCTCATGTATTTTGAGGTAGCTTGATTAGGTGCATAAAAATTTATGATTGTTATTTCTTCTTGTTGAATTGTCCCTTTTATTAATATGTAGCAGCCTTCTTTGTCTCTCATAACATCCTTGCATTTAAAATCTATTTTATCTGAGATTAATATTGCTACTCCTGCTTTCTTTTGGCTGTAGCTTGCATGAAATATTTTTCCATCCTTTCAGTTTCAATTTCTTTTTGTCCTTGTGTCTGAGATGAGTCTCTTGTATGCAGCATATTGATGGTTTTTATTTTTTGATCCATTCTGCCAATCTGTATCTTTTAATTGGGGAGTTTATTCCATTTACAGTCAATGTTATCACAGTGAAGGCATTTCTTGAATCAGCCATCCTATCCTTTGTTTATGTTTCTCAGATATATTTTTCCCTCTCTCTCTTAATGTCCTTTAACATACCCATACTGAATCTCTTTAGTACTGAACCTTTCTTCATATCTCTCGCTCCATTCTTTGTTTCTCTGTTGGTAGGCCTCCCTTTAGTATCTCAAGTAAGGCAGGTTTCTTGTTGGCAAATTCTGTCAGCATTTCTTTGTCTGTGAAAAATTTAAGCTCTCCATTAAATTTGAAGGAGAGCTTTGCTGGGTGAAGTATTCTTGGTTGGCAATTTTTCTCTTTCAGAATTTTAAATATATCATGCCACTGCCTTCTTGCCTCCATGGAGGCCACTGAGTAGTCACTGCTTAATCTTATGCTGTTTCCTTTGTAAGTGGTGAATTGCTTTTCTCTTGCTGCTTCAGTACTTGCTCCTTCTCCTCAGAATTTGAGAATCTGTTTAGAATATGACTCAGAGTGGGTTTCTTTTTTTGATTTATTCTGTTTGGATTCTGGTGGGAATTTATTGTTTGCATAATTATGTTGTTTAAAAAGTCTTGGAAGTTTTCCCCAAAAATTGTTTAAATACACTTCCTAGATCTTTACACTTCTCTTCCCCTTCTGGAACACCAATGACTCACATTTGGGCTTTTTATATTGTCCATCATATCCCTGAGGTCCATTTCAATTTTTTTGTTTTTTCTCCCCTTCTTTCCTTTGTTCTTTTACTTTCCTTTCTGTCCTCTTTGAGGGCGCTGATTTGCTGCTCAGCTTCCTCTAATCTAGTACTGTGAATATCCAGAATCTTTTTAATTTGGTCAACAGTTTCTTTTATTTTCATTAGATCATTTTTTTAATTTACTCTTGCATTTTATTCTTTATGCTCTTCTAGAGTCTTCTTCATATCATTTATATCCTGTGCCATTACCTCATTCTTTGTCTTTAGTTCTTTGATTAATTGTTCCTAGTACTGTGTCTCCTCTGATCTTTTGATTTGGGTGATTGGGTTTGGGTTATCAATATTCTGGTTTCTACATAGGCTTTAAAATTTTCTGTTGTTTTTGGCCTCTTAGCATTTGCTTATCTTGCTAGGTTTCTTTTAGGGTATGTAGACTTATTCAAACAATTATGTCTAATTTGTCAGATCTATGGCTTGGTGGAGTACACTTTCCCTAACTAACAAGCAGGTGGTGTCCATGAGTCACCTATTCCCCTCAAGCCAGTTCTCCCCACCTTTTCTTTGTGATGAGTGGGGACCTGAGTCTTGTGGGGGTCCAATTTGTGCTCCAAGTTTTCATGTGTAGTTGGTGCTGCCTGCCCCAAATGTGGGGCATGTTTCTGAGCAATTAGGAAGGGAAGGCAGCTTTAATCATTAAAACTCCCAGGTGTTCCTGGAGATTTAAAGCTTTTGCAGGAGTCTATACTTGTGGTTCAGTTTTGTCACAGTTTGTTTCTGCCACTGATCCACAAGTCCCTGGTATTGGTGTATGATACCTGGGACTTCTGTGTGGGTCCTTCCTCCAAGACATGCCCGCCTAGTTCCTCTGCTGAAGGAAAACTGTGCTACATCACAGGTGAGCATAGTCCTCCAAGGGATGTTCTGAGCCATGAGTTCATGTAGGGGCATTCCCAGCCCACTGAAAAGATGGCTGTATGGGGCATGTTAATCTTCCCCTTTTGCACACCTCTGCCTTCCTAGCTCTGTGACAATTAGCTGCAGGTGTATGAAAGGCTATCGTCCATGCCAGATTTTGAGGCATGTGTGTATGTTCCTGGAAACACTTCCCAATATTCTGGGTTGTGTGCCAACAGGTCTGGGCTGCAGCACTGTGCAGGAGCATTCCCAGCCCACTGGGGAGATGACTGTATGAGGCATGGTTATTTTCCCCTTTTTGTGGACATCCACCTTCCTAGCTCTGAGACAATTAGCTGTGGGTGTGCAAAAGGCTATTGTCCATGCCAGATATTGAGGTGTGCCCATGGGTTGTTGGGAAGCTGTTCCCACCATGCTTCACTGTGTGGCTCTCACTGCCAGATCCACAGCCACTTTTGGGTTTTTAAACTAATCCATCTCCAAATCCCATCCCCCAGTTTCCCCTAACCACAGTGTGGCTGCCAGTTCTCTAGCAGTCTTACTCACTTGTTTAAGAACACAGACTCCTGGTTTCACCAAGTGCCCAGTCCCTGTGGATTTAACAGACCTTGTCCAGCTGGTGCATTGCTGGAACTGGTGTTCTGGAGCCCTTTCTGTCTTTTATCCAGTATTTATTATGGAGATAATTTTTTGCCCAGTCTCTCCTAATCCACCATCTTCCTTCTTGTACAATTGCAGTTTTAATTAACAAAATTTGATTTCTGAATACAAGCTATGAGTACAGATAAACCTGGACCAAGCAGGAAAGGAACCCTGAGGTATCTCCCAGAAAAGAAGATATGGGTGGAAAAGTAAATAAATAAGTAAATAAATAATAAAACTGAGGGTTTTGGATACACCTGAGTTCAGAATATTGGAAAACTTGTGTGTCCCAAGATAAGGGACCCACAGAACTGGATACCAACTCCAGCTCTGGACTGGTAAAACTGGGATCTGGGGACTGGCACTGAAAAGGGAATTTCTTTCTCTTTTCTATTTTTTCTCATTACAAGTACCTCATTAGTAAAAGCCACAGGCATTTTTAAATATCAGAGATGAGCCAGGCAAGGATGGGCTTAAGAGAGAGAGAAAAGGAAGAAGTCAAGGGAAGGAGATAATTCCCTAAAGGGTGTATCTTCCTAAGGAAAGGAAGGGTGTGCCCCAGATCATGTGGCTGCCTGCCCTCAGAGAATTCAGACCCTATGGCCTGGAGGAACAAAAAAGAGAAACAGCTTAAGTTTGGCTTCAGGCTCACCCTTTGTCCCTCCAGGGACAGGTTCTGCTGAGAATTAAAGGCATCACAAATATTTACACCAGTTGGAAGCTGCAAGCTGACAGGTACCACCTGCTAGGCAGGATAGGAAAAGCACAGAAGCTAGATGCCTCACAGGAAAGTCTGACAATCTGCTGGGTCTCAGCCTCAAGGAAATGTGATACTTATTACACTCTCCAGTCTGCTCTGGGAAAATCTGATTGGGGTAATCAAGGGAACCAGATGCCTAGTCTAAAATATTATGAATCACATTAGGAAAATGAAGATATAGCCCAGGCAGAGGGGCAAACTTACACTTAAGTTGAAATACAGGAGTTGAAATAACTAATTAAAGATGTTGAAACAAATCTTCTAAAGGAAATCAATGAGCAGAAGGAAAATGTGGCAGAAAAATGAAGAATACAAAGAAGACACTGGGTTACAATAAAGAAGAATTTGTACAGTTGAAAAAACAAATGGAGGAACTTATGGGAATGAAAGGCACAATAGAAGAGATGGAAAACACAATGGAGACATACAACAGCAGATTTGATGCAGAAAAAAGGATACATGTAATAGAGGACAAGACATCTGAAATCCTGCACAAAAAGAACAGATAGGGAAAAGAATGGAAAAACATGAGCAGCATCTCTGGAATTGAATGACAACATGAAGCACGTGAATATACATGTCATGGGTGTCCCAGAAGGAGAAGAGAAGGGAAAAGGGGCAGAGACAATAATAGAGGAAATGATCACAGAAAATTTCCCATCTCTTATGAAAGACATGAAACTACACATCCAAGAAGTGCAGTGTACCCTAAACAGAATACATACAAATATACCTACTCCAGAACACTTAATCAGATTATCACATGTCAAAGACAAAGACAGAATTCTGAATGCAGCAAGAGAAAAGCAATCCATTACATACAAGGGAAACTTGGTAAAATTATGTGCAGATTTCTTAGTAGAGTGCAGGTGAGAAGGCAGTGGTTTGATATACTTCAGATACTGAAAGAAAAAAACCTGCCAACCAAGATTTCTACATCTGGAAAAAAGTGTCTTTCAAAAATTAGGAAGAATTTAATATATTTTCAGACAAACAGACACTGATAGAGTTTGTGAACAAGATCCCTGCTCTACAAGAAATATTAAAGGTGCACTACAGGGAGATAGGAAAATACATGAGAGATAGGTTTGCAGAAGAGTGTAGAAATGAAGAGTATCAGTAAGGGTATAAAGAGAGAGAGAAAAATAAAAATAAAATAAGATATGATATTTAAAATCCAAAAGACAAAATGGTAGACAGTAGACATTACATTGAGTGAAATTACCCAGAAACAAAAGAACTAATACTGTATGATCTCATTAATATGAACTAAATTAATGAGTGAACCTTGAGGGTCAAAGTTGAGAACACATCTTCTCAGTAGATAGAAAGAGGGTAGAGATCAAGAATCTGATGCTAAAAGAATACAGAAGGTTCAACAGGATTGATTGTATAGATCCAGTAATGGATACCAAAATAGTGTGATAGTAGCCCAATATTTTTTTTCTCCTTTTTAATTTTTATTGGGATTGTTCAGATACCACACAATTATCCAAAGATTCAAAATGTACAATCACTTTGCCCCTGGGTACCCTCATACAGCTGTGCATCCATCACCACACTTAATTTTTGTTCAATTTTTAGAAACTTTTCATTACTCCAGACAAGAAATAAAGTGAAAGATGAAAAAAGAAAAAAAGAAAAGGAAACTCGTATCCTCCCCTATCCCTAACCAACCCCCCGTCAATTGTTGACTCATAGTATTGGTATAGTATATTTGTTACTGTTTATGAAAAAATGTTGAAATACTACTAACTGTAGTATATAGTTTGCAATAGGTATATATTTCTTCCTTATATGCCCCTCTATTATTAACTTCTAATTGTATTGTCATACATTTGTTCTGGTTCATGGAAGAGATTTCTAGTATTTGTACAGTTGATCATGGACATTGCCCACCATAGATTCAGTTTTATACATTCCCATCTTTTGACCTCCAACTTTCCTTCTGGTGACATATATGACTCTGAGCTTCCCCTTTCCACCTCATTCATGCACCACTTGGCACTGTTAGTTATTCTCACATCTTGCTACCGACATGTCTGTTCATTTCCAAACATTTAAGTTCATCCTAGTTGAACATTCTGCTCACACTAAGCAACCACTCCCCATTCTTAAGCCTCATCCTATATCTTGGTACCTTATATTTCATGTCTATGAGTTTACATATTACAATTATTTCCTATCAGTGAGACCCTGCAATAATTGTCCTTATGTGTCTGGCTCATTTCACTCAGTATATTGCCCTCGAGGTTTTGTCATCAACCCATTTTTTTATATGGTTTTGTTTACCCACCGTACATTCCATCCTAAGTAAATAATCGATGGTTCTCTGTATGGTCATATATTTATGTGTTCACCACCTTCACCACTATCTATATAAGGCATCTACATTTCTTCCACAAGGCAGGAGGGAGAGTCAAAGAAGGTAGAGAGGCAAAAGAAAGAGGAAAAAAAATGACAGCTAGGAAGCAGCAAAAGGAAAAATAACCTTAAATCAAAGTAGAGTAAAGAATCAGACAATACCACCAATGTCAAGTGTCTAACATGCCTCCCCTATCCCCCCCTCTTATCTGCATTTACCTTGGTATATCACCTTTGTTACATTAAAGGAAGCATAATACAATGATTCTATTAGCTACAGTCTCTAGTTTATGTTGATTGCATCCCTCCTCCAATGCCTCCCCATTTTTAACACCTTGCAAGATTATTTGCTTGTTCTCCCTCGTAAAAGAACATATTTGTACATTTTATCACAGTTGTTGAATACTCTAGATTTCACCAAGTTACACAGTCCCGGTCTTTATCTTTCCTCCTTTCTTCTGGTGTCTCACATGCTCCCAACCTTCCTCTCTCAACTGTATTCATAGTTATCTTTGTTCAGTGTACTAACATTGTTGTGCTACCATCTCCCCAAATTGTGTTCCAAACCATGAACTCCTGTCTTCTATCACTCTGTAGTGCTCCCTTTAGTATTTCCTGTAGGGTGGGTGTCTTGTTCACAAAGTCTCTCATTGTCTGCTTGTCAGAAAATATTTTGAGCTCTCCCTCATATTTGAAGGACAGCTTTGCTGGATATAGGATTCTTGGTTGGTGGTTTTTCTCTTTCAGTATCTTAAATATATGACACCACTTCCTTCTTGCTTCCATGGTTTCTGCTGAAAGATTCACACATAGTCTTATTAAGCTTCCTTTGTATGTAGTGGATAGCTTTTCTCTTGCTGCTTTCAGGCTTCTCTCTTTGTCTTTGACATTTGATAATCTGATTATTAAGTGTCTTGGCATAGGCCTATTCAGATCTCTTCTGTTTGGAGTATGCTGCACTTCTTGGATCTGTAATTTTATGTCTTTCATAAGAGATGGGAAATTTTCATTAATTATTTCCTCTATTATTGCTTCTGCACCTTTTCCCTTCTCTTGTCCTTCTGGGACACCAATGATATGTACATTATTGTACTTTATTTCATCCTTAATTTCCCAGAGATATTGCTCATATTTTTTCATTCTTTTCTCCATCTGTTCCTTTGCATGTAGGCTTTCAGGTGCTTTCTTCTGCCTCTTGAGATCTGCTGTTGTATGTTTCCATTGTGTCTTTCATCTCTTGTGTTGTGCCTTTCATTTTCATAGATTCTACTAGTTGTTTTCTTGAACTTTCAATTTTTGCCTTATGTATGCCCAATGTTTTCTTTACAGCCTCTATCTCTTTTGCAATATCTTCTCTAAACTTTTTGAATTGATTTAGCATTAGTTGTTTAAATTCCTGTATCTCAGTTGAAGTGTACATTTGTTCCTTTGACTGGGCCATAACTTTGTTTTTCTTAGTGTAGGTTGTAATTTTCTGTTGTCTAGGCATGGTTTCCTTGGTTATCCAAATCAGGTTTTCCCAGACCAGAACAGGCTCAGTTCCCAGAGGGAAGAAGTATTCAGTATCTGGTTTCCCTGAGGATGTGTCTTAGAAAATTGCTCCACCCTGTGATGCCTCAGGTCACTGTGCTTTTCTGCCCAGCAGGTGATGCCTGTTAGCCTATAATTCTTGACTGGTGTGAGGAGGTTTGCCCGTGTTCCCCCAGGCTCTGGGGTCTGGTTCTGAATGGAAAGAGCCCCACCCCTTTCCTCTTAGTGAAGGTAGACCCCCTAGGGGGAGGTCATTAGCATTTCAATGGTCTCTCTCTCTGCTTGTGCTGTCTCCACCCTTCTCTGAGTCACAGCCCTGGAAAATGAAAATGACTGGGGCTTTCTCCACTGAGCCAAAAAAGAAACAGATAGTCCCCTTCAGACCTAGTCCAAGGTGACCCTCCAGCTCTCCAAGGTCAGTTGTCACCTGAAGCCTCTGTCTGTTTTTTTGGGGGATTCGTACCTGTAGTGAGCAGTTCACACTCGCTGCTTAAAACCCCAGTTGGAGCTCAGCTGAGCTATATTTGCTTGCTGGTAGAGAGCTTCTCTCTGGCACCATGAGGCTTTGCAGCTCAGGCTATGGTTGACTTGTATCCACAGGTTTTACTTACAGATTTTATGCTGTGATCTTGGGCATTCCTCCCAATTCAGGTTGGTGTATGATGAGTGGACGGTCTCATTTGTGCCCCCGCAGTTATTCTGGATTATTTACTAGTTGTTTCTGGTTTTTTTAGTTGTTCCAGGGGGACTACTTAGCTTCCACTCCTCTCTATGCTGCCATCTTGCCCAAGGCAGTAGCCCAATATTTTAAGTACTCTGAACAAAGATGAGTGTAACTATGGGTGAAAGAAGAAGGCTAGAGGCATTTATGACAGTAGAAAGAAAGAAGATAAAGATGGGACTGAATAACTTAGTGACACCTAAAGTGGTCAATGAAGATGGTTAAATGTACTAATATAAGAATATTCTTACATGAGGGATAACAAATGAATGTGAACATTGCATGGTGTTAAAAACTGGATTGTATAGGGGAAAATTACAGTTAATGCAAACTAGAGCCTATAGTTAACAGTAACACAGCAAGATGCTTCCACTAATTGTTACAAAGGCAACATACCAAAGCTAAATATCTATAAGAGGGGGATATAAGGGAGTGATATGTGATTCTTGGTGCTGTTGTTGTTTTATGACACTTTCATTTTATTTTATTTTATTTTTTCTTCTTTCCTTTATTTTTACATTCTTTGTTTTTTTCTCCTCTTCCTCTTTCTTTGCAGAAGAAATGGAAATGTCCTTATATAGATTGTAATGGTGAATGAATAACTGTGTGATTATACCCACAATCACTGATTGTTTAACTTAGGATGGATTGTATAGTATGTGAATAAAACTGTTTACAAAATGAACAGAGGTATACAAGTGCTGTAGGAAAGGTGGAGAGAGGGATGTAACTATTCACTGTTGGTGGGGAAGTAGACTGGTACAACTCTTCTGGAGGGCAGTGTGAATGTGCCACAGGAAGCTAAGTATAGGGTTGCAATATGGTCCTCAACCCCATTATTGGGTGTATACTTGGAGGAACCTATAGCAGGAACATGAGTGGACATTTGCACACTGGTGTTTGTGGCAGCAGTATTCACAATTTGCAATGGATGCAGGTAGCCTAAGGGTACATCAGCTGATAAATGGAATGGTGAACTGTGGTGTATACATACAATGGAATATTGAGTGATGGCAAGAATGAATGAAATTGTGTGGTAGGCAACTAGATGAATGGACCTTGAGGAGTGTATACTGAGAGAAATAACCCAGAAATGAAAAGGCAGCCATTATAACACAACACTAATATGGTTTAACTATAATGTGAAAACTCTGAGAATTGAGTTATCAGGGGAAGGCTTACTGTAAAGGTTCCTGGATTGTAAGCATTTACAGCTGTCATATCTATTCATGAATTATAACAGTTATTTCTAAATTCTGAAATGCTGAGCTGCTCATACATTACCTGGTTGGTCCCTGGAGATTCAGGTGACTGTGTTGCACCTGGTACTCAGAGCAAGAGTTTGGCACTGTGAGTCCTAGCATTGCCCCATGCAGCATCTCTTAATGAGGCTGAAATGGAGAGTATATTTTGATTGGAGATATGAACAAAATGGACTTGGTTGAGAAAGATAAATCAGGCTAAAGGGCAGAGAATGATATTGATGGTATTTTAAAACTTCTGCTTTTGTGTGGGACCAAAGGAAGAGATATTCATTTGGTGCAAAATCCATATTTTCTGTAGCACATTATATAATTTATCTTGTATGGTCAATTTACTCAGACACCATAATTACATGAAACCTTGAAAAGGTTTTGAGATCTCATTAGTTTGTACAGGTTATCATGAAGCCCCAATACATCCCAGAGTAATCTGGGAAGATAACAAAAAGTATTTATAAGGCTCCCTTGAGGGACTGTGGAAATATGTGGAAATATTAAACTTCCCCACGTGGGAAATGCTGATATTCTCACAAGCATTGTGGACTACCATTTTAGTAGGTCAAGCCCTTGATCTTTGGGCTTCCCCTTATGAAGTTTGTTACTGCAAAGGAGAGGCTAAGCTGACTTATTATTATGCTTAAGAGTCACCCCCACAGAACCTCTTTTGTTGGTCAGATGTGGCCTCTCTCTCTAAGTCAACTTGGCAAGTGGACTTGCTGCCTTCCCCCCAGTGTGGGACATGACACCAGGGTTGTAGGTATCCCTGGCAACATGAGATGGGACTTCTGAGAATGAGTCTGGGCCCAACACTGTTGGATTGAGAAAAACTTCTGGGATCAAAAGGGGAAGATACATAAATAAAAATAAAGTTTCCATGTCTGAGAGAGTTCAAGTGGAGCCAAGAAGCCATTCTGGAAGTTACACTTAAGCATTATATAGATATACCTTTTTAGTTTTTAGTTTACTAGAATAGCTAGAAGGAAATACCTTAAACTGTTGAACTGCAATCCAGCATCCTGGATTCTTGAAGTGATTGTGTAACTATAGCTTATAGAGTGTGACCATATGATTGTGAAAATGTTATGGCTCACACTCCCTTCATCCAGTGTATGGACAGAAGAGTAGAAAAATGGGGACAAAAAGTAAATGAATACTAGGGGTTCTGGAAGTGTATGGGATGTTCTACATGTTGTTTTTTACATTTACTTTAATTTTTAACTTTTGGACTAATGAAAATATTCAAAAATTGATTGTGGTGATGAATGCATAACTATCTTATGACACTGTGAAAAATTGAACACTTTGGATAATTGTATAGTATGTGAATATATTTCAATAAAATTGCATTAAACATATACACAGAAACAAAAATGAAAGGGATCAGATTTATCACAAAATGTCAATTATACAGAAAACAAGGTTGCAATAAAGGAAAAGAGAAAAAAAAAAGATGACATGTAAAAACCAAAGGAAAAAATGGCTGAAGTACTGCCTTTACAGTGATAACACTGAATGTGAATGGATTAAACACCTCTATCAAAAGATATAGATTAGCAGAATGGATAAAAAATCATGATACAGATGTATGGTGTATACAAGACACACACCTTAGACACAAAGAAGCAAATAAGTTGAAAGAGAAAAGATGGAAAAAGATAGTCCATGCAAATAATTTTTTTCATTTTTAATTAACTATTAACTACATCAAAAAATTTAAAAAAACATACAATAAAAAACATTTCAAACAAACCAAAACAAAGGAATAAGAAAAAAACAACTAACCTAAAATAACAGCTTTACTTCCAAAATGTTCCTACTCTACCCCAAGAAAATATACAGATTTTAACCCAGCAAAGGAATAGGAAAGAGAGATAACCCAAGATAACAACATTTCTGTGAACTTGTTCCTACCATACCCACCAGAAATTAACAAACTATAGCCATTCCTGGATATTCTCAGAATGTTAAATTTACCCACAATAGCTTATCTGTTCTTATTAGGTTATTATTCCCCCTTCACTAATTGTTCTCTATTGCTAGTTCCCCTATATTCTACATTATAAACCATTTATTTTACATTTTTCAATGTTCACATTAGTGGTAGCATATAATATTTCTCTTTTTGTGCCTGGTTTATTTAGCTCAGCATTATGTCTTCAAGGTTCATCCATGTTGTCATATGTTTCACGTCATCATTCCTTCTTACAGCCACATAGTATTCCATCATATGTATATACCACATTTATTTATCCACTCTTCTCCTGAAGGACATTTGGGTTGTTTCCATCTCTTGGCAATTGTGAATAATGCTGCTATGAACATTGGCATTCAGATATCTGTTTATGTCACTGCTTTCAGATCTTCTGGGTATATAATGAGAAGCAAAATCATTGGATAGAAGGGTAACTCAATATCTAGTTTCTAAGGAAATGCCAGACTGTCTTCCAGAGTGGCTGAACATCATACAGTCCCACCAACAATGAATAAGAGTTCCAATTTCTCCACATCATTTCCAGAATTTGTAGTTTCCTGTTTGTTTAATGGCAGCCACTCTGGTGTGAGATGGTAGCTTGCTGTGGTCTTAATTTGCATCTCTCTAATAGCTAGTGAAGCTGAACATTTTTTCATGTGTTTTTTTTTTTGGCCATTTGTATTTCCTCTTCAGAGAACATCTTTTCATATCTTTTGCCCATTTTATAATTGGGCTGTCTGTACTATTGTCATTGAGTTGTAGGATTTCTTTATATATGCAAGATATCAGTCTTTTGTCAGATACATGGTTCCAAAATTTTTTCCCATTGAGTTGGCTGCCTCTTCACCTTTTTGACAAATTCCTCTGAGTTGCAGAAACTTCTAAGCTTGATGAGTTCCCATTTATCTTTTTCTTTTGTTGCTTGTGCTTTGGATGTAAGGACTAGGAAGTGACCACCTAATATAAGGTCTTGAAGACATTTCCCTAAATTATCTTCTAGGAGTTTTATGGTATTATCTTTTATATTGAGGTCTTTGATCCACTTTGAGTTAATATTTGTGTAGGGTGTGAGGTAGGGGTCCTCTTTCATTCTTTTGGATATGGATATCCAAATCTCCCAAACCCATTTTTCTAAAAGACTGTTAAGTACCAGTTCAGTGGCTTTGGGGGCCTTATCAAATATCAGTTGACCATAGATCTGGGGATCTATCTCTGAACTCTCAACTTGATTCCATTGATGAGTATGTCTGTCTTTGTGCCAGTACCATGATGTTTTGACAACTCTGGCTTCAAAGTCAGGGAGTGTAAGTCCTCGCACTTTGTTTTTTGTTTTTAGAGTGTTTTTAGCAATTTGAGGCATCTTCCCTTTCCAAATAAATTTGAAAACTAGCTTTTCCAAGTCTGAAAAGTAGGTTTCTGGAATTTAGATTGGGACTGCATTGAATCTGTGGATGAGTTTGGGTAGAATTGACATCTTAATGAAATTTAGCCTTCTTATCCATGAACATGGAATATTTTTCCATCTTCTAAATTCCCTTTATATTTCTTTTAGTAGAGTTATGTACTTTTCCTTGTATAGGTCTTTTACATCTTTTGTTAAGTTTATAGCTAGATACTTGATTTTTTTAGTTGCTATTGAAAACAGTATCTTTTTCTTGAATGTCTCTTCACTTTGTTCATTTCTAGCATATAGAAACATTACTGACTGTGCCAGTTTGAATGTATTATGTCCCCTAAGTGCCATTATTTTTGATGTAATCTTGTGTGGGCAGACCTGTCAGTGTTAATTAGATTGTAATTCTTTGAGTGTTTCCATGGAGATGTGCCCCACCCAACTGTGGGTGATGACCCTGATTGGATAATTTCCATGGAGGTGTTGGTCCACCCATTCAGGGTGGGTCTCAATTAAATTACTGGAGCACTATATAAGATCAGACAGGAGCAAGCTGCTACAGCCAAGAGAGACACTCTGAAGAATGCCCAGAAGCTGAGAGAGGAACTCCAGTTTGAAGATGGCCATTGAAAGCAGACCCTTGCTCCAGAGAAGCTGATAGAGGACAAATACCCTAAGTGCAACTAAGAGTGTGACATTCTTGAGGAACTGCAGCCTAGAGAGGAATGTCTTGGGAGAAAGCCATTTTGAAACCAGAACTTTGGAGCAGATGCCAGCCACGTGCCTTCCCAGCTAACAGAGGTCTTCCGGACACCACTGGCCATCCTTCAGTGAAGGTACCTAATTGCTGATGTGTTACCTTGGACACTTTATGGCCTTAAGACTGTAACTGTGTAACCAAATGAATCCCCTTTATAAAAGCCAATCCATTTCTGGTGCTTTGCATTCCAGCAGCATTAGCAAACTATAACAGATTCTGGTACCAGGAGTGGGGTGCTTTTGCTGCTGAGTTTGCAAATACCAAACATGTTGGAGTGGCTTTTTAAATGGATAAGGGGAAGATTCTGGAAGAATTGTGAGGAACTTGATAGAAAAGGCCTAAACTGCTTTGAAGAGACTGTTTGTGGAAATATGGACTCTAAAGATACTTCTGACGAGGACTTGAACAGAAATGATGAAGATGTTGTTGCAAACTGGAAGAAAGGTGATCCTTGTTTTAAAGTGGTGGAGAATTTGGCAAAATTGAGTCCTGGTGCTGGATGGAAGGCAAAATTTGAAAGCAGCAACCTGGAATATTTAGCTGATGAGATCTCCAAGCAAAATATAGAAAAAGTAGCCTGGCTTCTACTTGCAGCTTATAGCAAAATGTGAGAGGACAGAGATAAGCTGAGAAATGAACTCTTGGGTTCAAAGAAACCAGAAGCTGGTGGTTTGGAAAATTATGTGATTCCAGGGGGTGGAATCCAAGAAGCTACAGCCCAACCTGAGGATGTAACCAAACATAAAACCCAGCTGCTATTTCAGTACAAGCCAAAAATTTCTTCAAAGACAGAGCCATGGAGGTTGACATCTGGAGTCAAGAGGTCTGGGGCAGAGAGCGGAGGAGCCCACATGCATGGAAAGGGTGAGTTTGCCCTGGAGGTCATGGGCTGGCCTTCTGCTTCAATGCTCAGGAAATGTTCTGCCACCCCAGGCCCCAAAGAGGGTGGAGCACATTCCCTGGGAATTGGGGAGAGCCTGGCTGCCACCCCACTGTTCTGAAGGGGTTGAGCATGTGCCCCAGAGATGGAAGGGAATCTGGGTGCTGCCCCAATATTTGAGGAGGGTGGGGCCGAGAAGGTGGTCTCCCCAATGTGTGGATATGTTGGAGTACTCACCCAAGTGTTTGGAGAGGAAAGGGCTGCCAAAAAGTCTCTTAAGAAGGGTTAGACTCCTGCTCTCTCAAGCCCCAAGGATGCCACATCGTTCTGTAAATGACTCTCAGACTTTGAAATCTAATGGAGTTTGCCCTGTGAGTTTTAGGAACTGTTTTGGGCCTGTTAACCCTGTTTTCCTTACTCTTTCTCCTTACGGCAATGGGAATCTTTATCCTATGAATGTCCCTCCTTTGTATATTGGAAGCACATAACTTGTTCTAAGTTCACAGATCCATGGCTAAAGGAAAATTATGCCTTAGGACTGACCACGCTTATAACTGATTTTGATGGAATCTTGTACTTAACTATTGTTACTGAAATGATTTAAGTTTCTGTGATGTTGTGGGATGAATGTATTTTGTATATGGGAAGATAATGTCATTTTGGCGTCCAGGGGGTGGAATGTGCCAGTTTGAATGTATTGTGTCCCCCAAGCACCTTGTAATCTTGTGTGGGCAGACCTGTCAGTGTTAATTAGATTGTAATTCTTTGAGTGTTTCCATGGAGATGCGACCCACCCAACTGTGGGTGATGACTCTGGATAATTTCCATGGAGGTGTTGGCCTGCCCATTCAGGGTGGGTCTGAATTAAATTACTGGAGCACTATATAAGATCAGACAGGAGCAAGCTGCTACAGCCAAGAGGGAAACTCTGAAGAATGTCCAGAATCTGAGAGAGGAGCTCTGGTTTGAAGATGGCCATTGAAAGCAGACCCTTGCTCTGGAGAAGCTGAGAGAGGACCAATACCCTAAGTGCAACAAAGAGTGACATTTTTGAGGAACTGCAACCTAGGGAGGAACATCCTGGGAGAAAGTCGTTTTGAAACCAGAACTTTGTAGCAGACACCAGCCACATGTCTTCCCAGCTAACAGAGGTTTTCCAGACACCACTGGCCATCCTCCAGTGAAGGTACCCAATTGCTGGTGTGTTACCTTGGACACTTTATGGCCTTAAGACTGTAACTGCATAACCAAATGAATCCCCTTTATAAAAGCCAATCCATTTCTGGTGTTTTGCCTTCTGGCAGCATTAGCAAACTAGAACACTGACTTATGTGCATTAATCTTGTATCCTGCTACTTTCCTAAATTTATTAGCTCTAGTAGCTGTATCAAAAATTTTCAGGGTTTTCCAGACATAAGATCATATCATCTGCAGATAATGACAGTTTTACTTCTTCCTTTCCAATTTGGATTCCTTTTATTTCTTTGTCTTGTCAGATTGCCCTGGCTAACACTTCTAGCACAATGTTGAATAACAGTGGTGAGAGCAGGCATCCTTGTCTTGTTCCTGATCTTAGACGGAAGGCTTTCAGTCTCTCACCTTTGAGTACTATTCTGGCTGTGGGTTTTTCATATATGCTGTTTATCATATTGAGGATTTTATCAAAAAGGGATGTTGTATTTTGTCAAATGCTTTTTTAGCATCTATTGAGGTGATCATCTGATTTTTCTCTATTGATTTGTTAATGTGTTGTAATACATTGACTGATTTTCTTACGTTCAAAAATCCTTGCATGCTTGGAATGAAGACCACTTGGTCAAGGTGTATGATTTTTTAATGTGTCTTTGGATTCAATTTGCACGTTTTTTTGAGAATTTTTGCATCTATGTTCATTAGGGAGTTTGGCCTGTAATTTTCCTTTCTTGTAGCATCTTTGCCTGGTTTTAGTATTAGAGTGATGTTAGCTTCACAAAATGTGTTAGGTAGTACTCCATTTTCTTCCATGTTTTGAAAGAATTCATGTAAGATTGGTGTCCATATTTTTTGGAAAGTTTGGTAGAATTCCCCTGAGAAGCCATCTGGCCCTTAGCATTTATTTGTGGGAAGTTTGCTGATGAGTGATTGAATCTGTTTGCTTGTGTTTGGTTGGTTGAGGTCTTCTATTTCTTCTCTGGTAAGTATAGGTTTTCATGTGTTTCCAGGAAATTGCTTATTTCCTCTACATTATCCAGTTTGCTAGCATATGGTTGTTCATAGTATCCTCCTATAATTTTTTAAATGTCTTCAGGATACACAGTAATGTCACCTCTCTCATTTCTTATTTTGCTCATTTGGATCTTCACTCTTTTGATTTTGTCAGCCTAGCAAGGGCCTTGTCAATCTTTTTGATCTTCTCAAAGAACCAATTTTGGTGCTATTTATTCTATTTTTTTTTTTTGTTCTCTATGTCATTTATTTCTGCTTTAATCCTTGTTATTTCTTTCTTCTACTTGGATTAGTATTGGTTTGCTGTTCATTTTCTAGCTTCCTCAGTTGCCCCATTAGTTCTTTGATTTTAGCTCTTTCATCCTTTTTTTTTTTTTTTTTTTGCCTGAGAATGTCTTTATTTCCTCTTCATGCCACAAAGATATTTTTGTCAAATACAGTACTCACGGTTGACAGTTCATTTCTTTCAGCCCTTGAAAAATGTTGTGCCACTTCCTCGGGCCTCCTTGGTTTTTCTTATTTTTTTTAAGTTCAGTTTTACTGAAATATATTCACATACCATATAATCATCCATGGTATACAATCAACTGTTCACAGTACGATCATATAGTTATGTGTTCATCACCACAATCTATTTCTGAACATTTTCCTTACATCAGAAAGAATCAGAATAAGAATAAAAAACAAAAGTGAAAAACGAACACCCAAACAATCCCCCCATCCCACCCAATTTGTCATTTAGTTTTTATCCCCATTTTTCTACTCATCCATCCATACACTAGATAAAGGGGGCGTGATCCACAAGGTTTTCACAATCACACTGTCACCCCTTGTAATCTACATTATTATATAATCATCTTCAGGAGTCCAGACTACTGGGTTGGAGTTTGGTAGTTTCAGGTATTTACTTCTAGCTATTCCAATACATTAAAACCTAAGAGGTGTTATCTATATAGTGCATAAAAATGTCCACCAGAGTGACCTCTCAACTCCTCTTTCATCCTTTTTGATGTATGAATTTAGATGTATAAATTTTCCCCTCAGTACTGCTTTTGCTGCATCCCATAGGTTTTGATATGTTGTGTTCTCATTTTCATTCATCTTTATATATTTAGCAATTTCTCTTCCTATTTCTTCTTTAACCCACTGATTCTTTAAGAGTATGTTGTTTAACCTCCAGGTGTTTGTGAATTTTTTGTCTCTGATGGGTATTGAATTCTAATTGTATTCCATTGTCGTCAGAGAATGTGCTTTGAATAATTTCAATTTTTTTAAATTTATTGAGGCTTGTTTTCTGTCCTAGCATATGATCTATTCTGGAGAAAGTTCCATTAGCACTAGGGAATAATGTGTACCCTGGAGATTTGGGATGTAATGTTCTATATATGTCTGTTCATTCAAATTAATTCATCAGATTGTTTAAGTTTTCAGTTTCTTTATTGGACTTCTGTCTGGTTGATCTATCTATAAGAGAGAGTGATTTGTTGAAGTCTCTCACAATTACTGTGGAAGTATCAATCGCTGCCTTTAGTTTTGCCAATTTTTGTCTCATGTATTTTGTGCCACCTTGACTGGGTGCATAAACATTTATGATTGTTAATTCTTGTTGAATTGCCCCTTTTATTAGTATGTAGTGGCCTTCTTTGTCTCTCAAAACATCCCTGCATTTAAAGTCTATTTTATCTCAGATTAATATTGCTACTCCTGCTTTCTTTTGGCTGTAGGTTGCATGAAATACTTTTTTCTATCTTTTCACTTTCAGTTTCTTTGTGTCCCTGTGTCTAAGATGAGTCTCTTGTAGGCAACATATTGATGGTTCATATTTTTGATCCATTCTGCCAATCTGTATCTTTTAATTGGGGAGTTTAACCCATTTACATTCAATGTTATTACTGTGAAGTCACTTCTTGAATCAGCCATCCTATTCTTTGGTTTTTGTTTGTCAGGTATATTTTTCCCTCTCTCTCTTAATGTCCTTAAATGTACCCTTACTGAATCTCTTTAGTAGTGAACTTTTCTCCATTTCTCTCTCTCCTTTCTTTGTTTCTCTGTTGGTATGGCTCCTTTTCATATTTCAAGCAGGGCAGGTCTCTTGTTAACAAATTCTCTCAGCATTTGTTTTTCTCTGAAAAATTTAAGTTCTCCATCAAATTTGAAGGAGAGCTTTGCTGGATAAAGAATTCTGGGTTGGCAATTTTTCTCTTTCAGGATTTTAAATATGTCCTGAGTAGTCACTACTTAGTCTTTTGCTGCTTCCTTTGTAAGTGGTGAATTGCTTTTCTCTTGCTGCTTTCAGAACTTGCTCCTTCTCTTCAGTAATTGAGAATCTGATCAGAATACATCTCAGAGTGGGTTTATTTGGATTTATTCTTTTTGGAGTTTGCTGGGCAGTTATGATTTGTGTATTTATGTTGTTTAGAAGGTTTGGGAAATTTTCCCTGACAATGTCTTTGAATACTCTTCCTAGACCTTTACTCTTCTCTTCCCCTTCTGGAACACCAATGACTCTTATATTTGGACATTTTATATTATCTATCATATCCTTGAAGTCCATTTCAACTTTTTCAATTTTTCCCCTATTGTGTCTTTTGTTCTTTGACTTTCTGTTCTGTCCTCTTCAATGTCACTGAGTCACTGTTCAGCTTCCTGTAGTCTAGTACTGTGGGTATCCAGAACCTTTTGAATTTAGTCAACAGTTTCTTTTATTTCCATAAGATCTCTTTTTATTTACTCTTGCATTTTCTTCTTTATACTCTTCTAGGGTCTTCTTCATGTCCTTTATATCCTGTGCCATGCTCTTTTTGTTGGTCTTTAGTTCTTTGATTAATTGCTCCAGGTACTCTGTCTCCTCTGATCTTTTGATTTGGGTGTTTGTGTTGGGGTTATCTCTATCATCTGGTTTCTTCATATGTTTTAAATTTTTTGTTGTTTTTGGCCTCTTGGAATTTGCTTAACTTGATAGGGTTCTTTTAGGATATGTAGTCTTATTCAAAAAATTATCTCTAATTTGTCAGTTTTAAAGCTTGGTGGCATACACTTTCTCTAACTAACCAGCAGGTGGTATTTGCAAGCCCCCTATTGCCCTCAAGCATGTTCTCCCCTATTTTGCCTTTTTGGTGAGTGGGATCTGAGTCTTTGGGGGTCCTATTGGTGCATCAATTTTGCATGCATAGTTGGTGCTGCCTACCCTGAATGTGGGGCATGTGTCTCAGCAGTTAGGGAGGGAGGGCAGCTTTTATAATCAAACCTCCTAGGTATTCCTGGTGATTTAAAGCTGTTGCAATAGTCTAAAATTTCAGTTCAGTCTCATCACAGTTTGTCTCTGCCACTGATCCACAAGTCCCTGGTATTGGTGTATGGTCCCTGGGACTGGTGAGTGGGTCCCTCTTCCACACCATGCTCTCCTAGGGCCTCTCCTGAGGCAAGACTCTGCTATGTCATAAGTAGGAACCATCTCCCAAGGGAATTTCTGGGCCACAGGTCCATGTAGGTACATTCCCAGATTGCTGAAAGGATGGCTTTAGGGGGCATTTTAATTTCCCCCTTTTCACACACCTCCACCTTCCCAGCTCTGGGACAATTAGCTGTAGGTGTGCAAAATTCTGTCATCCATGCCAGATATTGGGGTGTGTCATGTGTTGCTGGAAACATTTCCTGCCACTCTGCGTTGTGTGCCACAGCTCTGGGCTGTGGCACCAGGCAGGAGCATTCCTAGCCCACCAGGAAGATGGCTGTATGGGGCATGGTTATTTTCCCCTTTTTGCTGAGCTCTGTCTTCCTAGCTCCAAGACAATTAGCAGAGGGTACATGAAAGTCTATCATCCACACCAGATATTGAGATGTGCCCATGGTTTCTGGCAATGCAGTTCCCACCATGCTTCACTATGTGGTTCTCACTGTCCTATCCACAGGCTCTTTTTGGTTTTTAAAACTAATCCAACTCCAAACAACAACCCCTGGTTTCCCCAGACTGCAGCATGGCTGTTGGTTCTCCAGCAGGCTCACTCACTTGTTTCAGAATGCAGACTCTTGGTTTCACCAAGTTCATGGTCCCTGGGGATTTAGCAGACCTTGTCCAGCTGGTGCATTGCTGGAACTGGTGTTCTGGAGCACTTTTTTTTATCTTGTATTTTTAATGGAGATGCTTTTTTGCCCTATCTATCCTAATCACCATCTTTCAGAAGCTCTGTCCATGCATATATTAAACAAAAAGGAGCAGAGGTAGCTATGCTACTATCAGGAAAACATAGACTTTAAATCAAAAGCTGTTACAAGAGACAAAGAAAGACCATATATGTTAATAAAAGGGGCATTCTGCCAGGAAGAAATAATAATCATAACTGTTTATGCACCTAATCATGGTGCCCCAAAATACATAAGCCAAAACTGATGGGAGAAATAGACACTCCTGGAATAATATTTGGAGATTTCAATACACCAATCTCATCAACAGATAGAATATCTAGAGAGATCAATAAGGAATCAGAGAATTTGAATAATATGATAAATGGGCTAGACCTAAGAGGCATACACCAAACTTTGCACCCCAAAGAGCAGGATATACATTCTTCTCAAGTGATCTTGTACCATTCTCTGGGATAGATCACATCTTGTGTTACAAAACAAGTCTAAATAAATGTAAAAAGATGGAAATTATACAAAGCATGCTCTTGAGCATAATGGAATGAAGCTGGAAATTAATAACCAGCAGAAAACTGGAAAATCTTCAAATACACCAAAGTTTAAAAAACACACTCTTCAACCACAATGAGTCCAAGAAGAAATTGCAAGTGTGATCAGTAAATACCTTGAAACAAATGAAAATGAGAACAGAACATATTGGACCTTATGGGATGTGGTGAATGCAGTGCTGAAAAGGAAATTTATAGCCCTAACTGCTTACACTAAAAAAGAAGAGTGAGGTAAAATAAAAGACTAAATGCACACTTGGAGCTTAAAAAATAGAAGAGCCAAATCAACACAAAGCAAGAAGAATGAAGAAATAAACAGAATTAGTGCAGCTGTAAATGAAATAGTGAGTAAAATTCAACAGAGATCATTAAAAATAACAAATGTTGGTCCTTGGAAAAGATCAATAAATTTGAAAAACATTTAGATAGACTGACAATGACAAAAAGTGATCAGACACAAATAAATAAAATCAGAAATGAGAAGGGGAAAAATCACTACTGACCCCACAGGAAAAAAAAAACATCATAAGAGGATATTATGAACAACTGTGTGCTAACAAATTAGACAACCTTGATGAAATGGACAAATTCCTAGAAACACACAAACAACCTAATCTGACTCTAGAGGAAATAGAAGATCTCAAAAGATAAATAACAAAGAAATTGAATCAGTCATCAAAAACACCTCAACAGAGAAAACCCCAGGACCATATGGCTTAAAGGTTGAATTCTACCAAACATTCCAAGAATTAATATCCTCAAATGCTTACAAAAAATTGAACACAAGGGAACACTACTTAACTCATTCTATTAGGCCAACATAACCCTAATACCAAAGCCGGATAATGATACTACAAGAAAAGAAATTTCCAGACCAATTTCTCTTATGGATATAGACACAAAAATCTTTAACAAAGTACCAGCATATGGAATACAACAGCACATCAAAAGAATTATACACCACACTTGTTTCAATTTGCTAAAGATGCTGGAATGCAATATGCCAGAAGTGGGTTGGCTTTTTTCAATGGGGATTTATTACATTACTAATTTATAGATCTAAGGCAATGAAAATGTCCAAATTAAGTCATCAAGAGGAAGATACCTTCCGTGAGGAAGGGCTGCTGTCATCCTCTATCTCATGGGAAGACACATGGTGGCATCTGCTCATCCTTCTCTCCTGGGCCCTGTTTTTAAAATGGCTAGATTGAAGGTTGGGTGAGATGGCAGAGTGGTGAAGTGTAGGTTTGAGTTACTCCTCCAGGGAAGTAGGTAGAAAGCCAGGAACTGCATGGACAGAACACTGCAGAGCAATTTGACTTTGGGCATACTTCTTACAACACTCATGAACACATGGAACAGTTGAGATCAGCAAAATCTATATGTTCTCATGGCCAGGGGACATGTGCCCTTCCCTGCCAGGCTCACTCCTGTGGGAGGAGGGACCATCTGTGCTGGGAATGAGGATGGAGAACTGCAGTTGTGGCTCTGATTGAAAACTCAGGCTGCTGATCAAAACTCCAAAAATAGATAGACTGAGACTAGACACCAGAGAATCCAGGAGCAGTCAACACAGTTGGGAGGAGGTAGGGCTAGCAAAAACAGCAAAAATAAATAAGTAAATAAACAAATAAATAAATAAATAAAAATAAAAACAGGGAATTTTTGGAGTTCTGGTGAACATAAAATGGAGAAGAGCAGGGCTCAGGCAGAGTCAGGCTCATATGCAAATCCAGAGGATGAGGTCCTTTGTCTAAAGAGCCAAAAAGCCAGTTTCTCTGCTTTCTTGATTGTTCATTATGGCCCTAAACTCCTTGTCTCTTAGCATTTCAATAGCCCATTAGATCTGCAAGGAAGGCCTTTTTTTTTTTTTTTTTACCTTTTTCTCTTTTTCTAAAACAATTACTCTGAGAAGCCCATTACAGAAAGCCTCAAAGACTTGCTTTTTGGGCTCAGCCAAGAGCAGAGCTAAGATAGCTCTGAGAGAAAAAGCAATAAGTCTAGTGGCAGAGAAAATTCACTAAATGCCACAACTCCCCAAGAAAAGGAGGAAGTCCCCTTAGAGCCATCTTCCCAGAGGGCTGGGAATGCTCTTGCTTGCTGCCAGTGCCACAGCCCAGAGCTGCCCCAAACAACCCAGAGGGATGGGAAGTGTTTCCAACAACATGCACACACAACACAACATAGGGCATGGAAAACAGCCTTTTGTGCACCTGTAGCTAATTGTCCCAGAGCCTGGAAGGTGGTGCTGTGTGAAAAGGGGGAAATGAACATGTCCCATTCAGCCATCCTTTCAGCAGACTGGAAAAACCCCTACAAAGCCCTGCAGCCCAGAACTTCCCTTGGGAGATGGTGCTCACCTGTGATGTAGCACAGTCTTCCTTCAGCAGGGGACATAGGAGAGCACAGCTTGGAAGAGGGACCCACCCACAAGTCCCAGGGACCATATGCCAATACCAGGGACTTCTGGGTCAGCAGCAGAGATAAACTGTGGCAAGACTGAACTGAAGGATTAGACTATTGCAACAGCTTTAAGTCTCCAGGAGCACCTGGCAGATTTGATTATTAAAGCCACCCTCCCTCCCTAAAAAATCAGACCCACATACAGGGCAGGAAGCACCAAACACAGATGCAAAATTGGTGCACCAATTGGACCCCACATGACTCACACCCCGACTCAACACAAAGACAAAGTTGGGGAGAACAGGCTTGAGGGGACTAGGTGGCTTGCAGATGCCAGCTGCTGGGCAGTAAGAGAAAGTGTACTCCACAAAGCTGTAGATCTGACAAATTGGAGATAAGTGTTTGAATCATCTAACATATCCTAAAAAAACCCTATGAAGTTCAGCAAATGTGAAGAGGTCAAAAACAACAGAAAAATTTAAAGCACATGATAAAACAATGCAATATGGAAAACCCAAAACCAAACACCCAAATCAAAAGATCAGAGGAGACACAGTACTTGGAGCAATTAATCAAAGAACTAAAGATGAACAACAAGAGTATGGCACAGGATATAAAGGACATGAAAAAGAGCATGGCACAGGATATAAAAGGACATCATGAAGACCCTAGAAGAGCATAAAGAAGAAATTGTAAGAGTAAATAAAAAAATAGATGATCTTATGGAAATTAAAGAAACTGTTGACCAAATTAAAAAGATTCTGAATACTCATAGTACAAGACTAGAGGAAGCTGAACAGTGAATCAGTGACCTCAAGTATGACAGAATGCAAAAATGAAAGAACACAAGAAATAATGGGAAAAAATTGAAAAAATGGAAATGGACATCAAGGATATGATAGATAATATAAAACATCCAAATATGACTCATTGGTGTTCCAGAAGGGGAAGAGAAGGGTAAAAGTCAAGGAAGAGAATTCAAAGACATTGTTGGGGAAAACTTTTCAAACCTTCTAAATATCATAAATAGACAAATCATAAATGCCCAGCGAACTCCAAATAGAAAAAATCCAAATAAACACACTCTGAGAAATATTCTGACCAGATTGTCAAATACTGAAGAGAAGGAGCAAGTTCTGAAACCAGCAAGAGGAAAGCAATTCACCACCTGCAAAGGAAACAGCACAAGACTAAGTATTGATGACTCAGCAGCCACCATGGAGGCAAGAAGGCAATGGCATGACATATTTAATATTCTGAGCAAGAAAAAACGCCAACCAAGAATTCTTTATCCAGCAAAGTGCTCCTTTGAATTTGAGGGAGAGCTTAAATTTTTCACAGAAAAACAATTGCTGAGAGAATTTGCTAAGAAGAGACCTGCCCTACTGGAGATACTAAATGGAGCCCTACCAACAGAGAAACAAAGAAAGGAGAGAGAGACATGGAGAAAGGTTCAGTACTAAAGAGATTCAGTAGGGGTACATTAAAGGATATTAATAGAGAGAGGGAAAAAATATATATGACAAACATATACCAAAGGAGAAGATGGCTGATTCAAGAAATGCCTTCACAATAATAATGTTGATTGCAAATGGATTAAACTCCCCAATTAAAAAATATAGAATCACAGAATGGTTCAAAAAAATGAGCCATCAATATGTTGCATACAAGAGACTCATCTTAGACACAGGGACACCAAGAAATTGAAAGTGAAAGGATGGAAGAAAATATTTCATGCAAGCTACAGCCAAAAGAAAGCAGGAGTAGCAATGTTAATCTCAGATAAAATAGACCTTAAATGCAAGGATGTTATGAGTGACAAAGGAGGCCACTACATATTAATAAAAGGGGCAATTCAACAAGAAGAAATAACAATCATAAATGTTTATGCACCCAATCAAGGTGCCACAAAATACGTGAGAAAAACACTGGCAAAACTAAAGGAAGCAATGGATTTTTCCACAATAATTCTGGGAAACTTCAACATATCACTCTCTCTTATAGATAGATTAACCAGAAAGAAGACCAATAAGGAAACTGAAAACCTAAACAATCTGATAAATGAATTGGATTTAACAGACATATATAGAACATTACATCCCAAATCACCAGGATACAAATTCTTCTCTAGTGCTCATGGAACTTTCTCCAGAATAGATCATATGCTGGGACATAAAACAAGCCTCAATAAATTTAAAAAGACTGAAATTATTAAAAGCACATTCTCTGACGACAATGGAATACAATTAGAAGTCAATAACCATCAAAGACAGAAAATTCACAAATACCTGGAGTTTAAACAACACGCTTCTAAACAATCAGTAGGTTAAAGAAGAAATAGCAAGAGAAATTGCTAAATATAGAGAGGTGAATGAAAATGAGAACACAACATACCAAAACTTATGGGATGCAGCAAAAGCGGTACTGAGGGGGAAATTTATAGCACTAAATGCATATATTAAAAAGGAAGAAAGAGCCAAAATCAAAGAACTAATGGATCAACTGAAGAAGCTAGGAAATGAACAGCAAACCAATCCTAAACCAAGTAGAAGAAAAGAAATATCAAGGATTAAAGCAGAAATAAATGACACAGAGAACAAAAAAAAAAATAGAGAGGATAAATATCACCAAAAGTTGGTTCTTTGAGAAGATCAACAAGATTTCAAAGGCCCTAGCTAGACTGACAAAATCAAAAAGAGAGAAGACCCATATAAACAAAATAAGGAATGAGAAAGGTGACATTACTGCAGATTCCAAAGAAATTAAAAAAATTATAAGAGGATACTATGAACAACTGTATGCCAATGAACTGGATAATCTAGAGGAAACGGACAATTTCCTGGAAACATATGAACAATGTAGACTGACCAGAGAAGAAACAGAAGACCTCAACCAACCAATCACATGCAAAGAGATCCAATCAGTCATCAAAGTCTTCCCACAGATAAATGCCCAGGGCCAGATGGCTTCACAGGGGAATTCTACCAAATTTTCCAAAAAGAACTGACACCGATCTTACTCAAACTCTTTCAAAACATCAAAGAAACTGGAACACTACCTAACTGTTTTTATGAAGCTAACATCAATCTAATACCAACACCAGGCAAAGATGCTACATAAAAGGAAAACTACCGGCCAATCTCCCTAATGAATATAGATGCAAAAATCCTCAACAAAATACTTGCAAATTGAATCCAAAGACACATTAAAAAAATCATACCCCATGACCAAGTGGAGTTCATTCCTATCATGCAAGAATGGTTCAACATAATAAAATCAATCAATGTATTACAACACATTAACAAATCAAAAGTGAAAAATCAAATGATCATCTCAATAGATGCTGAAAAAGCATTCGATAAAATCCAACATCCCTTTTTGATAAAAACACTTCAAAAGGTAGGAATCCTCAATATGATAAAGAGCATATATGAAAAACCCACAGCCAGCATAGTACTCAAAGGAGAGAGACTGAAAGCCTTCTGTCTAAGATGAGGAGCAAGACAAGGATGCCCATTATCACCACTGTTATTCAACATTGTGCTGGAAGTGCTAGCCAGGGCAATCCGGCAAGACAAAGAAATAAAAGGCATCCAAATTGGAAAGGAAGAAGTAAAACTATCATTGTTTGCAGATGATATGATCTTATATCTGGAAAACCCTGAGAAATTGACGATACAGCTACTAGAGCTAATAAAGAAATTTAGCAAAGTAGCGGGATACAAGATTAGTGCACATAAGTCAGTAAAATTTTCTATATGCTAGAAATGAACAAACTGAAGGGACACTCAAGAAAAAGTTACCATTTTCAATAGCAACTAAAAGAATCAAGTACCTAGGAGTAAACTTAACCAAAGATGTAAAAGACCTATACAAAGAGAACTACATAACTCTACTAAAAGAAATAGAAGGGGACCTTAAAAGATGGAAAAATATTCCATGTTCATGGATAGGAAGGCTAAATGTCATTAAGATGTCAATTCTACCCAAACTCATCTGCAGAGTCAATGCAATCCCAATCAAAATTCCAACAACCTACTTTGCAGACTTGGAAAGCTAGTAATCAAATTTATTTGGAAAGGGAAGATGCCTCGAATTGCTAAAGACACATTAAAAAAGAAAAACGAAGTGAGAGGACTTACACTCCCTGACATTGAAGCTTATTATAAAGCCACAGTTGTCAAAACAGCATGGTACTGGCACAAAGATAGACATATTGATCAATGGAATCAAATTGAGAATTCAGAGATAAACCCCCAGATCTCTGTCCAAGTGATCTTTGATAATGCCCCCAAAGTCACTGAATTGGTACATAACAGTCTTTTCAACAAATGGGGCTGGGACAGTTGGATATCCATATCCAAAAGAATGAAAGAGGACCCCCACCTCACAGCCTACACAAAAATTAACTCAAAATGGATTAAAGATCTCAATGTAAAAGACAGTACCATAAAACTCCTAGAAGATAATGTAGGGAAACATTTTCAAGCCCTTGTATTAGGTGGCCACGTCCTAGACTTTACACCCAAAGCACAAGCAACAAAATAAAAAATAGATAAATGGGAGCTCCTCAAGCTTAGAAGTTTCTGTACCTCAAAGGAATTTGTCAGAAAGTTGAAGAGGCAGCCAACTCAGTGGGAAAATTTTTTGGAAATCATGTATTTGACAAAAGAATGATATCTTGCATCTATAAAGGAATCCTACAACTCAATGACAATAGTACAGACAGCCCAATGATAAAATGGGCAAATGATATGAAAAGACAGTTTTCTGAAGAGGAAATACAAATGGTCAAGAAACACATGAAAAAATGTTCAGCTTCACTAGCTATTAGAAAGATGCAAATTAAGACCACAATGAGATACCATCTCACACCAATTAGAATGGCTGCCATTAAACAAACAGGAAACTACAAAAGCTGGAGAAGATGTGGAGAAATTGGAACTCTTATTCATTGTTGGTGGGACTGTATAATGGTTCAGCCACTCTGAAGTCAGTCTGGCATTTCCTTGGAAAACTGGATATAGGGTTACCCTTCAATCCAGCGATTGCACTTCTCTGTATATACCCGGAAGTTCTGAAAGTGGTGACATGAACAGATATCTGCATGCCAATGTTCATAGCAGCATTATTCACTATTGCCAAGAGATGGAAACAACCCAAATGTCCTTCAACAGATGAGTGGGTAAATAAAATGTGGTACATACACCCAATGGGCTACTACATGGCTGTAAGAAGGAATGATGTCGTGAAACATATGACAACATGGATAAACCTTGAGGACATAATGCTGAGCAAAATAAGCTAGGCACAAAAGGAGAAATATTAAATTCTACCACTAATGTGAACATTGAAAACAGTAAAATATATGGTTTATAATGTAGAATGCATGGGAGCTAGCGACAGAGAGCAATTAATGGAGGGGGAATGATAACCCAATTAGAAGAGATAAGCTATTGTTGGTAAATTTAACTTTCTGGGAATGCACAGAAATGCCTATTGTTTTTTAACTTCTGATGGCTATGGTAGGAACAAGTTCACAGAAATGTTGCTATATTAGGTTATTTTCTTGGGGTAGAGTAGGAACATGTTGGAAGTAAAGTAGTTATTTCAGGTTAGTTGTCTTTTTCTTACTCCCTGGTTATGTTCTGTTTGTTTGAAATGTTTTTTTGCAGTTTTTTTTATTTTTTTGATATAGTTAATTTAAATAAAAGAGTTAATTAAAAAATCAATGAAAAAAAAGTATGCAGAGCCCCCTTGAAGAGCTGGTGGAGAATGCAGGGGTATTGGCCTGCCCTACCTTGATGGTTGCTGATGTGCTTACAGACATAGGGGACTGGTGGTTTGATGGGCTGAGCCCTCTACCACAGGACTTGCCCTTGGCAAGACTGTTGCTGCAGAGGAGATGCTAGGCCTGCCTATAATTGTGCCTAAGAATCTCCTTCTGAACGCCTCTTTGTTCCTCAGGTCTGGCCCTCTATCTCTAGCTAAGCCAACTTGGCAGGTGAAATCACTGCCCTCCCCGCTATGTGAGATCTGACACCCAGGGGAGTGAATCTCCCTGGCAACATGGATTATGACTCCTGGGGAGAAATCTAGACCCAGCACGGTGGGATGGAGAACATCTTCTTGACCAAAAGGAGGACGTGAAAGAAATGAAATAAGCTTCAGTAGCAGAGAGACTCCAAAAGGAGCCGAGAGGTCACTCTGATGAGCACTCTTATGCACAATATAGACAACCCTTTCTAGGTTCTATTGAATTGGAATAGCTAGCAGTAAATGCCTGAAACTATCAAATTATAACCCAGAACCCTTGAATCTTGAAGACAGTTGTATCAAGATGCAGCTTATGAGGGGTGACAATGTGATTGGGAGAGCGATATGGACCACACTCCTCTTTGTCCAGTGTATGGATGAATGAGTAGAAAAATGAGGGCAAAAAAAGGCATCCAATGTTCTTTTTTTAAACTTTTTTTTTACTTTTAATTAATTTTACTTTAATTTTTCTCACTTTAATTTTTATTATTACATTTGTGTGTATGGTAATGAAAATGTTCAAAAAATTAATTTTGGTGTTGAATGCACAACTGTATAACAGCACTGTGAACAATTGAATTTACACTCTGTATGACTGCATGGTATGTGAACATATCTAAATAAAAATGAATTAAAAACATAAAAAATAAAATGGCTGTGTCTAAATGTCTCTGGGCATTTCTCTCTTAGTTTCTCTGAGCTCTCTGCGTTTCATCTGTCTTTTACCCTTTTGTAGAGGCCTCCACCAAGGGGTTAAGACCTGCCCCAAGTGGGCTAGTTCACAGCTCCATTGAAATAACCTAATCAAAAGGTCCCACTCAATAAATGGTCTGCTCCCATAGGGAAAGATTTAAAGAGCATAGGCTGTTCTGGCATACATAGATTCAAATCAGCACAACATTCAAGTTGGATTTATCCCAGGTATGCAATTGTGGGTTGACACAAGAAAATCAATTAAGGTATTCTACTATGTTAATGAAACAAATGTAAAGAAACATGTGATCATCTCAGTTGATGCATAAAAGGTATTTGACAAAATCCAGCATGCTTTCTCAATACCACTTAGAAAAACATGAATAGAAGGACATTTCCTCAACATGATGAAAGGCATATATAAAAAAACTCACTGCTAAGATTATACTCAATGATGAAAGTCTGAAATCTTCCCTCTGAGTTCTGGAACAAGACAAGGATGCCCACTGTCACCACTGTTATTGAACATTGCAATGGAAGTTCTATCCAGAGAAATTTGGTAAAAAAATGAAGCAAAATGCATCCAAATTGGAAAGGGAGTTGTGAAACATTCAGTATTTGTAGTTGATGTGTTTCTATATGTAGAAAGTCCCCCAAAATCTACAACAAAGCTAGTAGAGCTAATAAATGAATTAAGCAAAGTGATGGAGTACAAGTGCATATGCAAAAATCAGTAGTGTTTATGAGCAAATGAGGAAATCAAGAGAAAATTCCATTTACAATAGTAAATAAAGAATCAAATATCAAGTAATAAATTTAATCAAGGATGTAAAGGACTTATACTTGGAAAATTATAAAACATTGCTAGAAGAAATCAAAGATCTAAATAAATGGAGGGACATTCCATGCTGATAGGTTAGAAGACTAAACATTGTCAAGATGTCAATTCTACCCAAAATGCTTTATAGACTCAATGCAATCCCATTCAAGATTCTAACTGCCTACTTTGTAGATATGGAAAAATCAATAATCAAATTTATTTGAAAGGGTAAGGGGCCTGAATAGGCAAAACCATCCTGAATAAAGAGAATGAGGTTGGAGTACTCACACTTCCTGATTTTAAAAGTTATTAAAAAGCTACAGTGCTTAAAACAGCATGGTATTTACACAAGAAGTGATATATAGACCAATGGAACATAACTGAAAATTCAGAAATAGACTCTCACATGTATGGCCAGTTGAATTTTGTTGTTAGTATTGTTTTTCATTTTTTATGTGAAATATAAATACAGAAAAGTGATTACTTTCAAAGTACAATTTAACAAGGGGTTATAGAGCAAATTTCAAAGAATGTTATGGGCTACAATTCCACAATTCCAATTATATCCTTATTGTGAAATATATACAAAAAGTGATAACTTTTGAAGTGTGACTTAACATGTAGCTATAGAGCAAATTTCAAAGAATGTAATGGGTTACTGTTCTACCAATTCAGTTATTTCCTTCTAGCAACTCTAACACCCTAGAAACTTAAAAAATATTTATATAAAAATTCAGTATTCATAATCCTTTGTTAATTCCTATCTTGTCTGTTGTTACCTCTCTCTCTTGTTTGATTACTGTCTCAACCTTCAGGGATACCTGGGCAGTGACCACCCTGACCTGTTCACATTGAAAAGGAGTGTTGACTTTATGGGGAAGGGGGATGCATCTGGTTGATATTCTTGAAGAGGCTGTTGCCTCTGGTTTTGGTACTTATCTGGCATCAGAACAATCTGGAGGAAATAAATTTCTGAAAAATAAACTTAGTAAGTGAAATTTTTATAGAGTCTCGTATAGGGACTAGATGTTTATTAGTAAATTCAGGACTATTGTTGGTTTGGGCTTGACACACTGTGGCCATTTAGAATATCTAGCTGAAACTTGCATAAAAGTAACCTCCAGGATAGCCTCTCAACTCTATTTGAAATTCCTTAGCCACTGAAAACTTATTTTGTTACCTTTGCCCCTTTTTTGTCAAGAAGGTGATTTCAATCCCTTGGTGCCATGGCCAGGCTCATTCTTGGGACTCATGTCCCACATTGCCAGGGAGACTCATTCCCCTGGGAGTCATGTCCTATGTAGAGGGAGAGTAAAGACTTTATTTGCAGGGGTGGGCTTAGAGAAAGACCACATCTGAGCAACAAAAGAGCTTCTCTAGAGGTGACTCAGTCATAATTATAGGCAGGATTCACTCCCCTCCATTTACTGTCATAAGCTTCACAAGAACAAGCATCAAGATTGAGGGCTTAACTTATTAAGTAAGGGGTTCTTAATTTCACATAGCATATATTCTGCCCAAGATAAATAATCAGTGTCTCACATTGTCTTCACTTAGTTGTACAATTATCATCACTCTCAATTTTAAACAATTATTACAGCCCCAAACACTCCACAGCTCTTATCAGCTCCTACTTGTCCTAAGTATTAGTGTGGTACTAAAAAAGTATTCCTATTAAATATAGTCCATAGTACGAAATGGGTAGTTTTTCCCATATACCACTCTGTTGTTAATTCTTTGTACCAGTGTCATACCTTAGAAGTAGATCATGCAAGCACTTATCTGTATTTGCAGTGCTAATCTGTGGGATGCATGATTTTAAACAACCACTTTCAGTCATGTTCACCTTCAATGCAGCACTGATACTTATAATCCCACTAATGAACTGTCATCACTCTTGTCCATTGTTGTTCTAGCTTGCTAATGCTGCTGGAATGCAAAACACCAGAAATGTATTGGCTTTTATAAAAGGGGGTTTATTTGGTTACACAGTTACAGACTTAAGGCCATAAAGTGTCCAAGTTAATGCATCAACAATCATGTACCTTTAGTGGAAGATGGCCAATGGTGTCTGGAAAACCTCTGTTAGCTGAGAAGGCACTTGGCCAGCATCTGCTCCAAGTTCTGGTTTCAAATGGCTTTCTCCCAGGACGTTCCTCTCTAAGCCTCAGCTCCTCAAAAGTGTCACTCTTATTTGCTCTTGCGGAGTTTGTCCTCTCTTAGCTTCTCCAGAGCAAAAGTCTGCTTTCAAAGGCCATCTCTAAAATGTCTCTATAAGCTGAAGGTACTCTCTCAGTTCTAGTGCATTCTTCAAAGTGTCCATCTTGGCAGTAGCTCCTCTTCAAAATGTCACTATCAGCTGTACTGAGTTCCTTCTGTTTGTCAGCTCATTTATATGGCTCCAGTGATTTAATTTAGGTCCACCCTGAATGGGTGGGGAAACACCTCCATAGAAATTATCCAATCAGAGTCATCACCCACAGTTGGGTGGGGCACATTTCCATTGAAACAACCTACTCCAAACATTTCAACTTAATCCCCACTGATATGTCTGCCCCACAAGATTACATCAAAGAATATAGTTTTTTCTGGGGGACATAATACATTCAAACTGACACACTAGTTAACAGGTTTGCACATATTAGGTAATTATTCCTTCTCTAGCTTCTGTCTATCTCTAGGTCCTTATATTCCACATTGTAAGACATTGATTTTACATTTTTCAGGGAGTTCATGTTAGTGATAACATACAATATCTTTTCTTTTGTGTTTGGCTTATTTCATTCAGCATTATGTCTTCAACTTTCATCCATGTTGTCACATGTTTCAGGACCTCATTCCTTCTTACTGCTGCATAGTATTCCAGCATATGTAATATTCCATATTTGGTTTATCCACTCATTTGTTGAAGGACACTTGGATTGTTTCCATCTTTTGGCAATTGTGAACAGTGCTGCTATGAACATCAGTGTGAAAATGTCTTTTTGTGTCACTGCTTTCAGATCTTCCAGGTATATCTGAGAAATGGAACTGCCAGATCATAGGGTAACTCAATATTTAGCTTTCTGAGGAACTGCCAAACTGTCTCCTACAGTGACTGTACCGTTACACATTCCCAGGAGTGGTGAATAAGAGTTCCAATTTGTCCACATCCTCTCCAGCATTTGTAATTTCCTGTTTGTTTAATGGCAGCCCACCAATGAGTTTTGTACAGTGTGAATTCACACTTGCCCTACAAATGTTGCAGTATGAACAAGTGATTTTGTGTGATTTTTCATGAATAAGAACCTCAGCAGGCATGATTTGTCATGAGTAAGATCTCCAGGGGCTTCATCCTCTGGTAAAAACTTGTCTCTCTACAATGTGCAGCAGTGGCTGTAGAAACTTCCACTTTCATTACATGCATATTATGATTTCTCTCTTGTTGTATGACTGTCTACTAAATGCTTTTATACATAGGTGACATCTACATAAATCCTGTCCAGTATAATTTCACTTAGATTGGTGCAGTGGTCAGGATGACTGAAAGCCCTACCAGATTGATTACAGTGTTTTTTTTCCAGCATGTGAGATTTCTAACATGTTCAAAGGTTCACTCAAGAGCTGATATCTCATCCATATACAAAACATTTTTAGTATGAGTTCTCTTATGTCATCAAAGATCAGAATACTGACTGAAGCCTTTCACATATATGGCATTCATGCAGTTTCTCTCCAGTTTGGTTTCTGTCATGTTGTCTACAAGTACAGCAATAAACTAAGGTTTCCCCCACATAGATGATATCCTTATGGTATCTCTCAAGTGTGAGTTCTCTCTTGTTTCCTAAAGGCAGAATAATCAGTGAAGTCTTTCCCACAAAGGTGACATTCATAAGTTCACTCTCCATTGTGAATTTTCTCATCTTGTCTCAGGGCAGAACATTGAGTAAAGGCTTTCCAACACAGATGACATTCATATGGTTTCTCTCCAGTATGAGAATTCTCATGTTGTTGCCTGGAAGAAAACTGAGTGCAGCCTTTACCAAATAGATGGTTTCTCTTCAGTGTGAGTTCTCTTATGTTCTGTCAGGTTAGAACAATGAGCAAAGACTTTCCCACATAGATAGCATTCATATGGTTTCTCTCCAGCATGAATTAGCTCATGTTGTCTCAGGTTAGAAGAGAGAGTGATGGCTTTGCCACATAGGTGACATTCATATTGTTTCTCTCCAATGTGAGTTCTCTCTTGTTGTCTCTTGGCAGAATATACAGTGAAGGCTTTCCCACAGAGATGGTATTCATATGGTTTCCCTCTAGTGTGAGTTCCATTGTAATGTGTAAATCCAGAGCTTTCAATAAAGGAATTACCAATTAGATGAAATTCATATGATTTATTCCTAGTGCATATTTGCTTTTGTTTATTAACAGATGACCAACCACTGAGGGCTCTTCCAACAAGATTGCTGAAGTAGGTTTTCCTTCCATTGTGAGTTAACTCCTGTTGGGTCACTTTGGATTGGGAGTAAAGTGTTCTGGCAATTCATTACATATGCCATTCTTTTTAATATGAGAATTCTGCCTCAATGACATGATGGTAGATGTGACTTTCATGCAGTTATGTTGCATGGATAGCATTTCTATTTTTTTAAATACCACTTTCCCCGCCTGAATTCTAAGACTGGAAAAATCCAATTTCTTCTCTCCATGGTTCCTTTTGTTGCTTTAAGTGGGAAAGTACATCTGATTTGAAGATTGAATATCCTGCTGAGACCAGATAACTGATATTCTATAGAATTATGTCTCTGAACAGCTTTCTCTGAGATGTGTCCAGCAAAGCCCACTGTTCCTGGGTGAAATCTATAACTACACCTTTCAAGTTCACTAACTCCATTGGCTGCATTGTCAATAGCTCAGCTGACAACTATTTTCCTCTGGGCTTCCACTCACAACCAGATAAGCATGTGGAGTGCTGACATAACCTAGAGCCACAGCACCTCCCTGGTGGGTCCCATGGGGACAGAGCTTGATCTTCACAATGGAAGCAACACCAAGGTCTGGAGAAGTAAACACCAAGATGTTTCCTGGGTGTTCTGAGTCATCATGGGTTGGAAAATGTGGGTTCAGATGTCCACTGGAGGGTATACCCCCTCCAGTCCCATCTGGCTGAACTCCTGAGACTGGGATGAGATTCCTCAATGCCAGTGACCTGATTGAGTGAAGTGGACTCCTCAGTACAATCAACAGGGAAGGTGTAGGGTAGGAAGGATCTGCAGAAGGAACAGGAAGAGGGAGGATCTGCTCTGGGCCCAGACTCCTCAGTCCACATCAGGACTGGGACACTGGCTCTTTTGTCCAATTGAATTTTGATAAGGCTACCATGTCCATTCAATTGAAAAAGAATAGTACCTTCAACAAATTGTACTCAAAGAACTGGATTTCCATATGCAAAAGAATCAAGGAAGACCCCTATCTCACACCATATACAAAAATTAGCTCAAAATTGATCAAAGTTCTATATATGAGAATTAGAACTATACAGCTTCTCAAAGTAAATGTAGGGGAGTATCTTCAGCATTTTGTGTCAGGCAATGGTTTCTTAGACTCTACACCCAAAGTACAAGCAAGAAAAGAGAAAAATAGATTAATGAGAACTTCCTCCTCAAAATTGAAAACTTTTGTGCATCTAAGGACTTTCTCATGAAAGTGAAAAGACAACCTACTAATGGGAGAAAATATTTGGAAACCACATATCCAATAAGGGTTTAATATACAGAATATAAAAGGAAATCTTACATCTCAACAATAAAAAGATGAACAACCCAATTAAAAAATAGGCAAAAGATTTGAATAGATGTTTTTCCAAAGAGAATATACAAATGACTAAAAAGCACATGGAAAGGTGCTTAACATCATTACCTATTAGGACATGCAAATCAAAATCACAATGAACCAGGGCAAGCCAAGCCAAAGGGTAAAGGTTGAAACTGATTGTGTTTTAAAACTTCAACTTCCATGTGAGACCAAGGGAAGAGATATCTATTTGGTACAGGATCTAAATTTTCTAAACGGTACAACTCTACAGTCGATTTGTTCAAACACCACAATTGCATGGAACTTTGAATAGGAAGTGAGATACGGTAGGTTAGTATAGGCTGGAGTGAAATAGTGACACATCCCAGAGTAATTTGGGCAGATAATAAAAAATATATTTACAGCCTCCCCCTCCCCAGCCCCGAGGATCTGGGGGAAGGTGTGGTTGTGTTGGACATCCTCACCTGGACTGGTGTTGATGTTGTCACAAACATTGGGACTGGTGGTTTGATGTGCTGAGCCCTCGATCATGGGACTTGCCCTTATGAAGCTCGTTACCACAAAGGAGAGTCTAAACTTGCATGTAGTTGTGCCTAAGAGTCTCCCCCTGAGTACCTCTTTGTTGCTCAGATGTGGCCCTCTCTCTAACTGAGCGATCTCAACAGTTGAACTCACTGCCCTCCCCCCTACGTGGGACCCGACTCCCAGGGGTGTAAATCTCCCTGGCAATGCAGAATATGACTCCCGGGGATGAATGTGGACCCAGCATCGTGGGACTGAGAGTATCTTCTTGACCAAAAGGGGGATGCAAAATGAGACGAAATAGTTTCAGTGGCTGAGAGATTCCAAATGGAGTCGAGAGGTCACTCTGGTGGACATTCTTATGCACTATATAGATAACACCTCTTAGGTTTTAATGTATTGGAATAGCTAGAAGTAAATACCTCAAACTACCAAACTCCAACCCAGAAGTCTGGACTCCTGAAGACAATTATATAATAATGTAGATTACAAGGGGTGACAGTGTGATTGTAAAGACCTTGTGGATCACACCCCCTTTATCTAGTGTATGGATGAGTAGAAAAATGGGGATAAAAACTAAAGGACAAATGGGGTGGGATGGGGGGGATGATTTGGGTGTTCTTTTTTCAATTTTATTTTTTTATTCTTGTTCTGGTTCTTTCTGATGTAAGGAAAATGTTCAGAGATAGATTGTGGTGATGAATGCATAACTATGTTATCATACTGTGGACAGTGGATTGTATACCATGGATGATTGTATGGTATGTGAATGTATTTCAATAAAACTGAATTTAATAAAAAAAAATCACGAGATATCATTTCACACTCACTAAGATGGCTACTATTAAAAAAACAGAAAATTACACATTTTGGAGAGGATGTCAAGGAATAGAGAATATCATTCTTTGCCGGTGGCAATGTAAAATGGTGCAACCACTGTGTAAGACTGTTTGGTACTTCCACAAAAAGCTAGGTATAGAATTACCATATGCACTGCAGTACAACTACCAGGTATATACCCAAAAGAATTGAAAGCAGGGACTTGAACAAATATTTTTTTACTGATGTTCATTACAGCATTATTCATAATTACCAAGAGGTGGAAACAAGCCAAATGTCCATCAGCCAATGGATGGATAAATAAAATGTAGTATATAAATACTATGGAATATTATTCCATATTAAAACTGGAAGTTCTGATTCACGAGACAACATGGATGAACCCCAAAGACATCATATTGAGTGACATAAGTCAAACACAAAAGGACAAACATTGTATGATATCACTGATTTGAAACAATTAGAATAAGCAAACTCATAGAGTCAGAATCTGAAATAAAGGTTACTAGGAGTTGGGTTGTTGGTAGAAAATGGTGAGTTAATGCTTACATTGTCCCAAATTTCTATTGGGATTGATTGTAAAGTTTTGGCAATCAACAATGGTGATGGTAGTACAACATTGTGAATGTAATGAACAGCACTGAATTATATATATGAATGTGGTTATAATGTGAAATTTTGGGTCATATATATGTTAATGAATAAAAATTAAAAGAAAAATCAGGACTGTACAGCACAATGAACCCTATACTAAATTATGGATTATAATTAATAGTAAGATCATAAAATGTTCTTTAATGAATAACAAATATACCTCACTAATGCAAGGTGTTAATAACAGGATGGTTTATGGGAACTCTGTAGTGTATATATTTTATGTATGATATTTCTTTAAACCTACATCTTCTCTAATAACAATTATTAATAAATATTTATATATAAATAGGAAAAGGAATTTAACACAGATTTATTCATTATTTTGGGGGGATAGGACATTCTAGATGGAAAAACTTGTTATGCTTTTAAACAAGCTTTTCAAAGATTACTTTACAACAAATTTAAATAGAGAGAAATGAAGTATGGATACATGCTACAATATGGATAAAACTTGAAAACATTATGCCAGAGGAGGCAGGGCAAGATGGCAGAGTGATGAGGTGTGGGTTTCAGTTACTCTTCCATAGCAGTAGGTAGAAAGCCAGGAACTGTGAGGACTGGACACCACAGAGCAATTTGACTTTGGGCATACTTCATACAACACTCATGAACACATGGAACAGCTGAGACCAGCAAAATCTGTAAGTTCTTGTGGTCAGGGAACCTGTGCCCTCCCTGCCAGGCTCAGTCCCATGAGAGGAGGGGTCATCAGTGCTGGGAACCAGGAGGGAGAACTACAGTTGCAGCTCTGATTGAAAAGTCAGACTGCTGATCAAATATTCCAAACATAGATAGACTGAGACCAGACACCAGAGAATCTGGGAGTAGTCAGCCCAGCAGAGAGGAGATAGGGCTGGCAAAAACAGCAAAAAAAATAAAAATAAAAATAAAAACAGAGACATTTTTGAGTTCCCATGAACATAAAACCAAGAATGGCAGTGCTCAAACAGAATCAGGCACATATGCAAATCCAGAGGGTGAGGACCCTTGTCTGAAGAGCTGGTTTCTCTGCTTTCCTGATTGTTCCTTAGTGGCCCTAAACTTGTGGTCCCTTAGCATTTCAATAGCCCATTAGATCTCCAAGGAGGGCCCTTCTTTTTCTTTTTCTTTTTCTTTCCTTTTCTTTTTGTTTAAATCTTTTTCTATTTTTCTAAAACAATTACTCTAAGAAGCCCATTACAGAAAGATGCAAAGACTTGTGATTTGGGCCCAGGAAGAGCAGAGTTAAGAGACCTCTGAGGGACAAAGCAACAAGTCTAGTGGCTGAGAATATTCACTAAACACCATAAATTCCCAAGAAAAGGGGAGCATCCCCTTGCAGCCATCTTCCTGGTGGGCTGGGAACTCTTCTTCTGGCACCAGTGCCACATCCCAGAGCTGCACCAAACAACCCAGCGCAATGGGAAGTGTTTCCAGCAACACACACACACATGCCACAATATGTGGCATGGATGATAGCCTTTCACATAACTGCAGCTAATTGTAACAGAGCTGGGAGGGCAGAGCTGTGTGAAAAGGGGGAAATTAACATGCCCCATTCAGCCATCCTTTCAGCAGGCTAGGAACACTCCTACAAGGCCCTGTGACACAGAACTTCATGTGGGGGACAGCACTCACCTGTGATGTAGCACAGTCTTCCCACAGCAGAGGCCAAGGAGGGCATGACTTGGAAGAGGGATCAATTCACAAGTCCTGGGACCATATGCCAATACAAAGGATTTGTGGGTCAGTGGTAGAGACAAACAGTGGTGAGACTGAACTGAAGGATTAGACAATTGCAACAGCTTTAAATCTCCAGGAACACCTGGGAGATTTTATTATTAAAGCTGCCCTCCCTCCCCAACCACTCAGACACATGCCAAACATTCAGGGTGGGCAGCAACAAATACACATGCAAACTTGTTGCACCAATTGAACCCTCACAAGACTCAGACCCCCACTCCCACAAAGATAAAGTTGGGGAGAACTGGCTTGAGGGAAATAGGTGGCTCAAGGATACCACCTGCTGGTTAGTTAGAGAAACTGTACTCCACCAAGCTGTAGATCTGAAAAATTAGAGATAAGTGTTTGAATCAGCCTAAATATCCAAAAAGAACCCTATCAACTTAAGCAAATGCCAAGAAGCCATAAACAACAGAAAAATTTAAAGTCTATGAAAAAAACAGATGATATGGATAACCAAACACAAACACCCAAATCAAAAGATCAGAGGAGACACAGTACTTGGAGTAATTAAACAAAGAACTGAAGACAAACAACAAGAGCATGGCACAGGATGTAAAGGACATGAAGTAGACCCTAGAAGAGCATAAAGAATAAATTGCAAGAGTAAATAAAAAAATAGATTATCTTATGGAAATAAAAGAAACTGTTGACCAAATTAAAAAGATTCTGGATACTCATAGAACTAGACTAGAGGAAGCTGAACAGTGAAAGAGTGACCTCAAGGATGACAGAATGGAAAATGAAAGAACAAAAGAAAGAATGGGAAAAAATCAAAAAAATCAAAATAGACCTCAGGGATATGACAGATAATATAAAATGTCCAAATATATGAGTCACTGGTGTTCCAGAAGGGGAAGAGAAGGATAAAGGTTTAGGAAGAGTATTCAAAGTCATTGTTGGAGAAAACTTCCCCAAACTTCTACAGAACATAAATACACATATCATCAATGCCCAGCGAACTGCAAATAGAATAAATCCAAATAAACCCACTCCAAGACATATTCTGATCAGACTGCCAAATACTAAAGAGAAGAAGCAAGTTCTGAAAGCCTGAAAGCAGCAAGAGAAAAGCAATTTACCATTTACAAAGGAAACAGCATAAGACTAAGTAATGACTAACCAGCTGCCACTATGGAGGTGAGAAGGCAGTGGCATGACATATTTAAAATTCTGAGAGACAAAAATTGCCAACCAAGAATTCATTATCCAGCAAAGCTCTACTTCAAATTTGATGGCAAGTTAAGTTTTTCACAGACAAACAAATGCTGAGAGAATTTGCTAACAAGAAACCTGCCCTACTTGAGATACTAAAGGGAACCCTACTGAGAGAGAAAAAAGAAAGAGAGAGATATGGAGAAAGGTTCAGTACTAAAGGGACTCAGTACAGGTACATTAAAGGACATTAAGAGAGAGAAGGAAAAAATATACCTGAAAACATAAACCAAAGGATAGGATGGCTGATTCAAGAAATGCCTTCACAGTAATAAAGTTGAATGTAAGTGGATTAAACTTCACAATTAAAAGACATAGATTGGCAGAATGGATCAAAAAATATGAAGCATCAATATTTTGCATACAAGAGACTCATCTTAGACATGGGGACACAAAGAAACAGAAAGTGAAAGGATGGAAAAAATATTTCATGCAAGCTACAGCCAAAAGAAAGCAGGAGTAGCAATATTTATCTCAGATAAAATAGACTTTAAATGCAAGGATGCTATGTGAGACAAAGAAGGCCACTACATACTAATAAAAGGGGCAATTCAACAAGAAGAAATAACAATCAGAAATGTTTATGCACCCAATCATGGTGCCACAAAATACATGAGACAAACACTGGCAAAACTAAAGGAAGGAACTGATGTTTCCACAATAATTGTGGAAGACTTCAACACATCACTCTCTCCTATAGATAGATCAACCAGAATGAAGACCAATAAGGAAACTGAAAACCTAAGCAATCTGATAAATGAATTTGATTTAACAGATATATATAGAATATTACATCTGAAATCATCAGGATAGACATTTTTCTCTAGTGCTCATGGAACTTTCTTCAGAATAGATCATATGCTGGGACATAAAAGAAGCCTCAAAAATTTTAAAAAATTGAAAGTTTTCAAAGCACATTCTCTGACCACAATGGAATAAAATTAGAGGACAATAAACACCACAGACTTACAAAATTCACAAATAACCGATGGTTAAGCAACACACTCCTTAACAATCAGTGAGTTAAATAAGAAATAGCAATAGAAATTGCTAAGAATATAGAGATGAATGAAAATGTGAACAAAACATATCAAAACCAATAGAATGCAGCAAAAGTGGTACTGAGGGGAAAATTTACAGCACTAAGCACCTACATCAAAAAGGAAGAAAGAGGTAAAATCAAAGAACTAATGGAGCAACTGAAGAAGCTAGAAAATGAACATAAACCAATCCTAAACCTAGTAGAAGAAAAGAAATAACAAGGATTAAAGCAGAAATAAATGACATAGAGAACAAAGAAACAGTACAGAGAGTAAATAACACCAAAAGTTGGTTCTTTGAGAAGATCAACAAGATTGACAAGCCCCTAGCTAGTCTGACAAAATCAAAAAGAAAGAAGACAAATATGAACAAAATAATGAATGAAAAAGTTGACATTACTGCAGAGCTGTAGAAATTTAAAAAAAAGTATGAGAATACCATGAACAACTGTATGCTAACAAACTGGATAATGTAGAGGAAATGGACAATTTTCTGGAAACATATGAACAACCTAGACTGACCAGAGAAGAAATAGAAGACCTCAACCAACCAATCACAAGCAAAGAGATCCAATCAGTCATCAGAAAACTACCCACAAATAAATGCCCAGGACCAGATGGCTTCACAGGGGAGTTCTACCAAATTTCCAAGAAGAACGGATACCAGTCTTACTTAAACTCTTTCAAAACATCAAAGAAAATGGAACATGATCTAACACATTTTATGAAGCTAACATCAATCTAATACCAAAACCAGGCAAAGAGGGTACAAAAAAGAAAAACTACAGGCCAATCTCCCTAATGAATATAGATGCAAAAATTCTCAACAAAATACTTGCGAATTGAGTCCAAAGACACATTAAAAAAATCATACACCATGACCAAGTGGGGTACATTCCAGGCATGCAAGGATGGTTTGACATATGAAAATCAATCAAAGAATTACAACACATTAACAAATCAAAAAAGAAATATCTAATGATCATCTCTATAGATGCTGAAAAAGCATTCAACAAAATCCAACAACCCCTCTTGATAAGAACACTTCAAAAGCTAGGAATTGAAGGAGACTTCTTCAATATGATAAAGAGCATATATTAAAAACCCACAGACTGCATAGTACTCAATGGTGAGAGACTGAAAGCCTTCTCTGTAAGATCAGGAAAGAGACAAGGATGCCTGCTGTCACCACTGTTATTCATCATTGTGTTAGAAGTGCTATGAAGGGCAATCTGGCAAGACAAAGAAATAAACGGCATCCAAATTGGAAAGGAAGAAGTGAAACTGTCATTATTTGCAGATGATATGATCATATATCTGGAAAACCCTGAGAAATCAATGATACAGCTACTAGAGCTAATAAACAAATTTAGCAAAGTAGCAAGATACAAAATTAATGCACATAAGTCAGTAATGTTTCTATATGCTAGAAATGAACAAAGTGAAGAGACACTCAAGAAAAAGATACCATTTTCAATAGCAAATAAAAAAATCAAGTACCTAGGAATAAACTTAACCAAAGATGTAAAAGACCTATACAAAGAAAACTACATAACTCTACTAAAAGAAATAGAAGGGGACCTTAAAAGATGGAAAAATATTCCGTGTTCATGGATAGGAAGGCTAAATGTCATTAAGATGTCAATTCTACCCAAACTGATCTACAGATTCAATACAATCCCAATCAAAATTCCAGACTTTGCAGAACTGGAAAAGCTAGTTATCATATTTATTTGGAAAGGGAAGATGCCTTGAATTGTTAAAAATACACTAAAAAAGAAAAATGATGTGGGAAGACTTACACTCCCTGAGTTTGAAGCTTATTATATAGCCACAGTAATCAAAACAGCATTGTACTGGCACAAAGATAGACATATTGATCAATGGAATTGAATTGAGAATGCAGAGATAGACACCCAGATCTATGGCTGACTGATCTTTGATAATGCCCCCAAAGCCACTGAACTTGGAAATAACAGTCTTTTCAACAACGGGCTGGGAGAGTTGGATATCCATATCCAAAAGAATGAAAGGGGACCCCTATCTCACACCCTACACAAATATTAACTCAAAGTGGATCAAAGATCTCAATATAAAAGTAAGCACCATAAAACTCCTAGAAGATATGTAGGGAAACATCTTCAAGACCTTGTATTAGGCAGCCACCTCCAAGACCTTGCACCCAAAGCACAAGCAACAAAAGAAAAGATAGGTAAATGGGAACTCCTCAAGCTTAGAAGTTTCTGCATCTCAAAGGAATTTGTCAAAAATGTGAAGAGGCAGCCAACTCAATGGGAAAAAATTTTTGGAAACCATGTATCTGACAAAAGACTGATATCTTGCATATATAAAGAAATCCTACAACTCAATGATGATAGTACAGACAGCCCAAGTATAAAATGGGAAAAAGATATGAAAAGACAGTTCTCTGAATAGGAAATACATATGGCCAAGAAACACATCAAAAAATGTTCGGATTCAATAGCTATTAGAGAGATGCAGATTAAGACCACAATGAGATACCATCTCACACCAATTAGAATGGCTGTCATTAAACAGGAAACTACAAATGCTGGAAAGGATGTGGAGAAATTGGAACTCTTATTCATTGTTGGTGGGACTTTATGATGGTTCAGCCACTCTGAAGTCAGTCTGGCACTTCCTTAGAAAACTAGATAGTTACCCTTCAATCCAGCAATTGCACTTCTCAGTATATACCCAGCAGATCTGAAAGCAGTGACATGAACAGATATCTGCATGCCTGTGTTCATAGCAGCATTATTCACAATTGTCAAGAGATGAAAACAACCCAAATGCTCTTCAGCAGATGAGTGGATAAATAAAATGTGGTATATACACATGATGGAATACTATGTGGCAGTAAGCAGGAACAATGAGGTGAAACATATGACAACATGGATGAACCTTGAAGATATAATGCTGAGCAAAATAAGCCAGGCACAAAAATAGAAATATTATATGCTATCACTAATTTGAACATTGAAAAGTGTAAAATAAATTGTTTTTAATGTAGAATGTAGGGGAACTATCAATAAAGAGCAATTAATGAAGGGGGAACAATAACCCAATAAGAACAGATAAGCTATTGTGGGTAAATTTAATGTTCTTGGAATGCCCAGGAATTACTCTGGTTTCTTAATTTCCAGTGGGTATGGTAGAGACAAGTTCACAGATATGTTGCTGTATTAGGTTATTTTCTTGGGGTAGAGTAAGAACATGTTGGAAGTAAAGTAGTTACTTTAGGTTACTTGTCTTTTTCTTACTCCCTTTTTATGGTTTGTTTGAAATGTTTTTTTTATTGTATTTTTTTAAATTTTTTATATAGTTAATAGTTAATTTAAAAAGAGTTAATTAAAAAAATCAAAACAATGAAAAAAATATGCAGAACCCCCCTGAGGAGCTGGTGGAGAATGCAGGGGTGTTGGGCTTCCCTACCTCGATGGCGGCTGATGTGCTCGCAGACATAGGGGACTGGTGGTTTGATGGACTGAGCTCTGTACCATGGGACTTGCCCTTGGGAAGACTGTTGCTGCAAAGGAGAGGATAGGCCTGCCTATAATTTTGCCTAAGAATCTCCTCCTGAATACCTCTTTCTTGCTCATATGTGGCCCTCTCTCTCGAGCTAAGCCAACTTGGCAGGTGAAATCACTGCCCTTCCCCGTACATGGGATCTGACACCCAGGAGTGTAAACCTCCCTGGCAATGTGGAATATGACTCCTGGGGGAAATCTAGACCTGGGACTGTTAGATGGAGGTCATCTTCTTGACCAAAAGGGGCATGTGAAATGAAATGTAATAAGCTTCAGTGGCAGAGAGATTCCAAATGTTGCTGAGAGGTCACTCTGGTGGCACTCTTATGCATAATATAGTCAACCCTTTTTAGGTTCTAATGAATTGGAATAGCTAGCAGTAAATACCTGAAACTATCAAACTACAACCCAGAACCCTTGAATCTTGAAAATGATTGTATAAAAATGTAGCTTATGAGAGGTGATATGGACCACACGCCCCTTTGTCCAGTGTATGCATGGATGAGTAGAAAAATGGGGCCAAAGAAAACAGCATCCAGTGCTCTTTTTTACTTTAATTGTTTTTTTTTTACTTTAATTTTTATTCTTATTATTTTTGTGTTTGTGGTAATGAAAATATTCAAAAATTAATTTTGGTGATGAATGCACAACTATATAATGGTACTGTGAACAACTGAATGTACACTTTGTATGACTGTGTGGTATGCGAATATATCTCAGTAGAATTGAATTTGAAAAAAGAATAGAATGGAATTGTGCGGGTTTGAATATATTATGTTCCCCAGAAAAAGCCATATTCTTTGATGCAATCTTGTGGGGCAGACATAATAGTGGGGATTAAGTTGGAATGTTTGGATTAGGTTGTTTGCATGGAGATGCGCCCCACCCAACTGTAGATGATAACTGATGGGATATTTCCATGGAGGCGTGGCCCCACCCATTCAGGGTGGGCCTTGATCAGTGGAGCCATATAAATGAGCTGTCTCAAAGAGAAGGAACGGAGTGCAGCTGTGAGTGACGTTTTGAAGAGGAGCAAGCTTGCTAGAGAGGAATGTCCTTGGAGAAAGCTATTTTGAACCCAGAACTTTGGAGCAGATGCCAGCCACGTGCCTTCCCAGCTAACAGAGGGTTTCCGGACACCATTGGCCATCCTGCAGTGAAGGTACCCAATTACTGATGTGTTACCTTGGACACTTTATGGCCTTAAGACTGTAACTGTGTAGCCAAATAAACCCCCTTTTTATAAAATCCAATCCATCTCTGGTGTTTTGTATTCTGCAGCATTAGCAAACTAGAACAGATTTTGGTACCAGAGAAGTGGGGCGCATTTGCTGCTGAGTTTTCAAATACCAAACGTGTTGGAATGGCTTTTAAAATGGATAATGGGGAGTTTCTGGAAGAATTGTGAGGAGCTTGATAGAAAAGGCCTAAACTGCTTTAAAGAGACTGTTTATGGAAATATGGACTCTAAAGATACTTCTGATGAGGACTTGAGCAGAAATGATGAATGTGTTGTTGTAAACTGGAAGAAAGGTGATCCTTGTTTTAAAGTGGCAGAGAATTTGGTAAAATTGAGTCCTGGTGTCAGATGGAAGGAAGAATTTGAAAGTGACAACCTGGAATACTTAGCTGAGGAGATCTCCAGACTACATGTGGAGGATGTACCCTGGCTTCTTCTTGCAGCTTATAGTAAAATGCGAGCAGAGAGAGATCAACTTAGAACTGAACTCTTGGGTTCTAAGAACCAGAAGCTGATGGCTTGGAAAATTATGAGCTTCCAGGGGGTGGAATCCCAGAAGCTACAGCCCAATGTGAGGATGTTACCAAACATGGAACCCAGCCACCATTTCAGTACAAGCCAAGATTGGAGATGGAATTATCCAGAAAGGATTTGTGGAAAGTCCTATTGTCTGATGGCTTTGACCCCTGCATGCTTCATGCAAAGCCAACAGAATTTTTGCGAGATCTTTACAGACAGAGCCATTGCCAGTCTGGACTGGAGAAGACAGACAAAGAACAAACTGAAGGAAAAATTTTTTCAAAGACAGAGCCATGGAGGTTGAGGTCTGGAGTCAAGAGGCCTTGGGCTGGGAGAGTGGAGCAGCCCACATGCATGGAAAGGGTGAGTTTGCCCTGGAGGTCGAGGGTGGGCATTCCACCTAGATGCTCTGGAAGAGTTTTGCCACCTGAGGTCCCAAAGAGGGTGGAACACATTCCCAGGGAATTGGGGAGAGCCTGGCTGCCACCACACTGTTCTCAAGGGGTTGAGCATGTGCCCTGGAGATGGAAGGGAATCCGGGAGCTGCCCCGATGTTTGAGGAGGGTGGGGCTGAGAAGGTGGTCTCCCCAGTGTGTGGATATGTTGGAGCACTCACCCAAGTGTTTGGAGAGGAAAGGGCTGCCACAAAGGCCCTTAGGAAGGGTTAGACTCCCACTCTCTCAAGCCCCAAGGATGCAATGTTGTTCTGTTAATGACTGTCAGACTTTGAAATCTAATGGAGTTTGTCCTGCAGGTTTTAGGAACTGTTTTGGTCCTGTTAACCCTGTTTTCCTTACTGTTTCTCCTTATGGCAATGGAAATGTTTACCCTATGAATGTCCCTCCTTTGTATATTGGGAGCACATAACTTGTTCTAAGTCCACAGATCCAAAGCTAAAGGAAAAGTATGCCTTAGGACTGACCACGCCTATATTTGATTTTGATGGGATCTTGTACTTAACTATTGTTACCAAAATGATTTAAGTTTCTGTGGTATTGTGGGATGAATGTATTTTGTATTTGGAAACAATATGTTTTCCTGGGGTCCAGGGGGTGGAATGTGCCGGTTTGAATGTATTATGTCCCCCAGAAAAAGCCATATTCTTTGATGCAATCTTGTGGGGCAGACATAATAGTGGGGATTAAATTGGAACGTTTGGATTAGGTTGTTTGCATGGAGATGTGCCCCACCCAACTGTAGATGATAACTGATGGGATATTTCCATGGAGGCGTGGCCCCACCCATTCAGGGTGGGCCTTGATCAGTGGAGCCATATAAATGAGCTGTCTCAAAGAGAAGGAACAGAGTGCAGCTGTGAGTGACGTTTTGAAGAGGAGCAAGCTTGCTAGAGAGGAATGTCCTGGGAGAAAGCCATTTTGAACCCAGAACTTTGGAGCAGATGCCAGCCACGTGCCTTCCCAGCTAAGAGAGGGTTTCTGGATGCCATTGGCCATCCTGCAGTGAAGGTACCCAATTACTGATGTGTTACCTTGGACACTTTATGGCCTTAAGACTGTAACTGTGTAGCCAAATAAACCCCCTTTTTATAAAAGCCAATCCATCTCTGGTGTTTTGCAGTCTGCAGCATTAGCAAACTAGAACAGAATGTTTTAAGCTTAGGCAACACTTTTAATATTGTATGTTTCTCAAGCTCTTTAAAATTTCTGACATGTTAATGACCTTTATGGCATTTGATTTTTGCACAACTCTGTGATGTGGTATTTTCATGTTTTATAAATGAAATATTGATTCTTGCACGTTAGACCAATACTCTGCCACATGTCTAAGGTTTCTTCGGAATACTAAGAGATTAATTGTTCAGAAATGGTTTAAGGCAATTGTGAATTTCTGTTAAAAATTTGATAGGAGGCATGTGAGTTGTAATGAAAATGCTTTTAATGTAAAGCCTAAGTAAACTGCTGCCTTCTGGAAAGTACTACTGTCCTTCAGGCTTCAGGATTGTTAGATGTGTGATGTTTGTTGGCTTGTTACTGTTGCACCTTTGACCTTGATTAGGGAGGTAGCATAACAATCTATGCTACTTCATTTGGGACTGGCATTTACCACCATGGTTTCTCTCCAGCCCTGGTCTCTGGTAGCTGTTTCTTTGGGCCCATTAACTTGATGTTGTGCTTTGATATGCTTTCAACATCATTAGCAAGGGAGGCACATAAATCAACATAGATACAATTTATAATATTTTTTCAAGTGTGTGACTTCAGTCCTATTGCTGTCATAGCTGTGATCACCCAATTGTGGAAGGTGTTGAAGATCTTGTGACAAATATTTTGAGGGTATCTACCTAGCTATAAATGATGTAAATGATGGCATAAACTTGTCAATGACCTTTTCTTTGTCACTATTCTTATTTGTACTATTGCCAGGATTTTTTATTACAGCTGTTAATTTGTAAAACAGAAATAACTTTAGCTTACTTCATTTTTTTGATGAAGGATGAGAGAATACATTACCAAGAGCCAAGGTAATTATAGACAATCAGGAATTCCAGGAATCAAAGAAAAATTATAGTGTTTATACAAAGGAAAAATAATTTTAAGATATGTATGTTATCATTGAAGTATAAATGATCATGAATTCTCTAGAATTCTAGACTTTTTGGAACTGAGGTCTGGAGATGGTGTCTTTTCAAAGGTCCCACAACTGGCTGGTGACAAAGACTTCGAGAGATTCTATCAATCCAGAAGTTTCCAAATAATGATTACAAGTGATAAGTTCTGTTTCATGACTTGATTGAAGATTCTTCTGCTATGGAGAGTGTAGATCAGGTGGGTTTTGTGGGTCAATAGGAAATTAAATGTCTCCCTACTATTTTTGAAAAGAGATAATGGCATAACCCCATCTTTATAAAGATGGTTTTAGTGATTGAAGGATTGGCTTTTTATACTGTTCTTATGCACCCTGATAATTGTTTTACTTCAGAGAGGTTAAATTTTTTGGACCCTTTTCATCTTCTTTGCCCTCAGGCTACCTTTACAGGATTTGCCATCTACATCTTGAATATTCACAATGAAATAGGAACAGCAAATGGGAACAAGGGCAAATTATAGTGTTTATTTCTATCTCCCCAATAAGCATTATAGAGGTAGATGTTGGGTGTCTGGTTGCTGCTCTCCTAGACTTCGAACATGTTTTTGTAAGAAAAGTAGGGAAGTTCTAGCAAAGAAACTCAATTGTCTAACTAGATGTTTCTAGAAATCTTGTTGGGATCTGTGATCTAATTCTTAAGAGATCACTCTGGAGAAAAACATCATTTTAATATTTTTGATAAAATTTAAAAATACAAGCTGTAAGCCAGAAAGCTCCTTTTGTGGCTTTTGAGCAAGCAGATGTAAATTTTTAACTAAACAAGGTGTCTGAAATATCTTATTACCTGTTGCTCTTTAAAGTTTTTCCTTTGGTTGTTTTCTTCTCATTACAGTTGTAAAAATAAATTTCCACCTTAAGTCACACACACAAAAAACCAAAACATTATGCCAAGTGAAAGAAGCCAGTCAAAAAGACTGTACGACTCCATTTATATGAAATGTCCAGAGTAGGAAATTCCATAGAGACAGAAAGTAGATTGGTGGTTTCCTAGGCCTGGAGGGCTGGGGAGAAATTAGGAAGTAACCTCTAATGTGTATAGGCTTCTTTTTAGGGTGTTGAAATGTTGTAAAATTGATTGTGGCTATGTTTACACTACTTTGTTAATATACTAAGAACCATTGATTGTACACTTCAGATGGGTGAATTGTATGGTATATAAATTATTTCTCAATAAGGTTGTTAAAACACAATGCATTTGAAAGTAAAAGGAAGGAAAAAGATATTCTATGCATATAGTAACAAAAAGAGAGTTAGCTTGGCTGTATTATTATAAGACAAGAGATTTTAAGGCAAAAGATATTACATGAGACAAAAAAGACATTACATTATACATTTATCTAAAGGTCAATCCATTAGGAAGATATAATAATTATAAATATATATGCACATTTAACAATAGAGATGCAAAATATATGAAGCAAAATTGACAGAATTGAAGAGAGAAGTACACAGTTCTACAATAACAGTAGGACACATTAATGCCCCACTTTCAGAAAAGGATAATCTAGAGAATCTAGACAGAAGATCAATAATGAAATAGAGGACTCAACATTTTGAACCAATTAAACCTTTAGACATACACAGAACACTCCAACCAGAGACAACATAATACACATTCTTCTCAAGTGCACATGGGAAATTCTTCAGGATAGACCATATGTTAGGCCTCCAAATGAGTTTCAAAAATGTTAAAGGATTGAAATCATACAAAGTATCTTTTCCAATCATAATAGAATACACCTTGAATCAATAACAGAAGGAAGATGAGAAAACTCTCAAATATGTGGAAATTAAACCACATACTTGTAAACAACCAGTGGATCAAAGGAAAAATCATGTGGGCAATTAGAAAATACCTTGAGATGAATGAAAACAAAAACACAAAATACCAAAACTTATGGGATGCAATGAAAACAGTGCTTAGAGGGAAATTTATAGCTATAAATGCATACATAAAAAAAGAAAAATTTCAAATCAATAATCTATCAAAACAGTGCTCAGAGGAAAATTTATAGCTCTAAATGCATACATTCATAAGAAAGATTTCAAATCAATAATCTATCTGTATACCTTAAGGATCTAGGAAAAGCAGAGCAAACTAAACCCAGAGCTATCAGAAGGAAGGAAATAATAAAGATTTGAGTGGAGATAAATGAAACACAGAATAAAAGGACAACAGAGAAAATTGATAAAATGAAAAGTTGGTTATTTGAAAAGACCAACAAAATTGACAAGCCTTTGGCTGAAATGACTAAGGAAAACAGTGAAGATTCAAATTACTAAAACCAGAATAAAAGTCATAAGTACTGACTTAACACAAATAGGAAAGTTTACAGGAAAATACTATGAACAACTGTATGCCAGAAACTGGATAAACTAGATGAAATGGACAAATTCCTATTAATATACAAACTGCCAAAACTGATTCAAGAAGAAATAGAAAATTTGTATAGGCTTGTAACAAGTAAGGAAATCAAATCAGTGCTCAAAAACTTCTACAAAAAGGAAAACCCAGGATAAGATGGCTTCACTGGTGAATTCTACCAAATATTTAAGTGAGAATTGACACCCGTTTTTTCTCAAAATCCATAAAAAAAAAGAAGAGAAGGAATATACTCTAACTGATTCTATCAGATCTGATATTGAACCCAGATGAATACTACAAGAAAAGTACAAACCAGTAGCCCTTATGAATATAGATGCAAAATACCCCAACAAAATACTAGCAAACCTAATTCAGAAATGTATTAAAAGGATTATATACCATGACCAGGTGGAATCTATCCCAGGAATGTAAGGGAGTTCAATACAAGAAATTCAATGTTATACACCACATTAATAGAAGGAAGGTAATGAAACTCATGATCTCAATTGATTGAGAAAGAAAATATTTGACAAATCAACACATTTTCATGACAAAAAAAAAAAACAATAATCTAGGACTAGAAGGTAACCACCTCAAAATTATAAAGTCCATATATGAAAACCCACAGCTAACAGTGTACTTAATAGTGAAAAAGTAAAAGTTTTCCCCTATGATCAGGAGCAACAAAAAAAAATGCCTGATTTCACCACCTGTATTCAACATAATATTGGTAGTTCTAGCCAGAGCAATAAGGTAAATAAAAGAAATAAAAAGGTATCCAAATTGGAAAGGAAGAAATAAAATGATCTCTATTTGCAGATGATAAAATCTTACACCTAGAAAATAATAAAAGAACCAAACAAAAGTTGTTAGAGCTAGGAAACACATTCAACAAAATTTCAGGATACACAGTCAACAAACAAAAATGATTTATATTTCTGCACACTAGCAATGAAAAATGAAAAATGAAATTGGGATAACAATTCCATTTATAAAAGCATCAAAAAGAATGAAATACTTAGGAATAAACTTAACCAAGGAGGTACACAATCTATACACCAAAAAACAACAAAACATTGCTAAAAGAAATTAAGGAAACCCAAATAAATGGGTAGAGATCCCATGTTCATAGACTGGAAGACTTAATATTGTTAAGATGGGAATACCATCCAAAGCAATACACAGATTCAATGCAATACATATAAAAATTCCAATGTCATGTTTGCAGAAATGGAAAACTCACTTGAAAATTCATATAGAATTTCAAGGGATCCAGAAAAGTCAAAACAATATTGAAAAGAAAGAACAAAGTTAGAAGACTCACACTTCTAGATTTCAAAAGTTACCACAAAAGCTACAGGTATCAAAATACTGTGACACAGGCAGATGTATGGACATATAGACCAATGGAATAGAATTGAAATCCTAGAAATAAATCCTCACATATGTTGTCAGTTGCTTCTTTTCAACTTTATTTATCAAAAAATTAAAAAAAAACCCATAACATTTCAAACAAAACAAAGCAAAGGATTAAGAAAAACAAATAACCTAAAATAACTACTTTGCTTCCAACAAGCTCCTACCATACCCCAAGAAAATTAACAAACCATAATCAAAAGTATAAGAAAAACCAAATAACCTAAAATAACTACACTGAAGCTAATTTTTAATGCAATAACTTTTTTCTTTATCAAAAAATTAAAAAAAGCAATTCAAATAAAACAAAACAAAGGATTAAGAAAAACAAATAACCTAAAATAACTGTATTGCTTCCACATGTCCCTACCATACCCCAATAAAATTAACAAACCCTAACAAAACAAAGGAATAAGAAAAAAAAATGACCTAAAATAAGTACATTGCTTCCAACATGATCCTACCATACTGAAGAAAGTTTGCAAACCATAAACATTCCAGAGCATTCCCATAACATTGAAGATTACCCTCATTAGCTTACCTGTTCTTATCAGATTATCATTCCCCCTTCACTAGTTGCTGTCCATCTCTATGTCCCCTACATTCTACAATATAAAACATTTATTTTACATTTTTGATAGAGTTCACATTAATGGTAACACAATATCTCTCTTTTTCTGTCTCATTTATTTCATTCAGCATTATTTCTTCAAAGTTCATCCATGTTGTCATATGTTTCATGACCACATTCCTTCTTACTGCTGCAAAGTATTCCATTGTGTGTATATATGACAATTTTTTTTATCACTCAGCTGGTGAAAGTCATTTGGATTGTTTCCATTTCTTGGCAATTGTGAATAATGCCACTATGAACATCGGTGTGCAAATATCTGTTTGTGACACTGCTGTCAGATCTTCTGGGTATATACTGAGAAATGAAACTGCTGGATCAAAGTGTAGCTCAATATCTAGTTTTCTAAGGAACTGCCAGACAGTCTTCCTGAGTGGCTGAACCATTATACAGTCACACCAACAATGAATAAGAGTTTCAATTTCTCCACATCCTCTACAGCATTTGTAGTTTCCTGTTTGTTTAATGGCAGACATTCTAATTGGTGTGAGATGATATCTCTTTGTGGTCTTAATTTGCATCTCCCAAATAGCTAGTGAAGATGAACATTTTTTCATGCGTTTTTTAGCCATCTGTATTTCCTCCTCAGAGAAATGTGTTTGCATACTAGTTGTTTCATACTAGATGTTCCTGTCTGTTTACTAGCTGTTCTAGAGGAGCAACTAAATTCCACATCTCCCTATGCCACTATCTTGCCTGCCTCCCACATGCATTCTTAATAAAACGTTCTACCTGCTTACACAAATGGTGCTGTGTTCTTGAATTCTTTCTTGCAGCATGTCCAAGAAGATAGGCACCCAAATCCAGCAACATAACCACAAAACTGGAAGAACTAGAAAAAGAAAAGCAAACTAAACCCAAAGTGAGCACAAGGAAGGAAATAACAAACATTAGAGTAGAGATAAATGAAATAGAAAACAAAAAACCAGCAATAGAGTTAATCAACAAAATCAAAGTTGGTTCTTTGAAAAGTCCGATAAAATTGACAAACCTTAGCTAGACTGAGAAAGAAAAAAGAGATAGCATACAAATAACAAAAATCAGAAATGAAAAGCTGAAAAGAAAAAGGACCATAAGTGTATAATATGAACAACTGCATGCCAATGAATTAGGTAATATAGATGAAATGGACAAATTCTCAGAAACACAAAACTGCTACATTGTCCCAAGAAGAATGAGATATTTAGAAAGTAATTTCTAGTAAGGTGATTGAATCTGTCATCTGTCATCAAAAACCTCCCAACAATGAAAAGCCCAGGAATTCTATCAAACATTCCAAGAAGTTTAACTCCAATTCTGCTGAAAGTCTTCCAAAAATTGAAGAGGAGGGACCACTCACTTCTTTCAATGAGGTCAGCATCACCCTCATACCAAAGCCAGCTAAAGATACCACAGGGAAAGAAAACTACAGGCTGATACCTCTAATTAGTATAGATGTAAAAACCTTCAACAAAATACTAGCAAAATGAAGACAACACTTCAAAAGAATTATAAATCATGATCAAGTGGGATTTATCCCTGATATGCAAGGTTGGTTCAAGATAAGAAAATCAATTCTTGTAATACACCACATTAAAGAAAGTGAAAGGACAAACCACATGATCATCTCAATTGCTGCAGTAAAGACATTTGACAAAATACAGTGCCTCTTCTTGATAAAAACACACAGAACACTAGCAGTAGAAGGAAATTTCCTCAACATGATAAAGGACATGTATTAAAAACCCACAGCTCACATTGTAATTAATGGTGAAAAACTGAAAACATTCCCTCTAAGTCAGGAAGAAGGCAAGGATGCTCATGGTCATGACTATTATTCAACATTATACTGGAAGTTCTAGCCAGAACAGTCAGGCAAGAAAAAGAAATAAAAGGCATCCAAATTCAAAAGGAGGATGTAAAACCTTCCCTATTTGCAGATGACCTGATCCTATAAACAGAAAATCCTGAAAAGTCCGTAAAAAACTCCTAGAGCCAATAAGTTAATTCAGCAAAGTGGCAGGATACAAAATCAACACCCCCAATCAGTAGTGTTTATCTACACAAGCAATGAACAATCATAAGAAGAAATCAAGAAAAAAATCCATTCACAATAGCAACTAAAAGAATCAAATATTTAGGAATAAATCTAACCAAGGATGTAAAGGATTTGTACACAGAAAACTACAAAACATTGCTAAAAGAAATAAAAGAAAACATAAATAAATGGAAGGACACTCCATGTTCATGAATTGGAAGACTAAATATCAGTAAGATGTCAATCTTACCCAAAGCAATTAATAGATTCAATTCAATCTCAATAAAATTTCCAACAACATTCTTTGCATAAATGGAAAAATGAATCATCAAATTTATATGCAAAGGCAAGAGACCTTGAATAGGTAAAGGTATCTTTAAAAAGGAGAATGAAGTTAGAGGACTTACATTTCCTCATTTTAAAACTTATTACAAAGCTACAGTAATCAAAGCAGGCAGGTACTGGCACAAGGACAGACATATAGAAAAATGGATTTGAATTAAGAGCTCAGAAATCAACCCTCATTTTTATGGCCAACTGATTTTTGACAAGGTGGCCCAAACCACTCAATTGGGGAAGAAAACTCTCTTCAACAAATGGTGCTTGGATAACTGGATCTCCATTTGCAAGAAAAAGATGGAGGATGCCTACCTCACACCTTATTCAAAAATCAACTCAAAATGGATCAAAGACCTAAATATAAGGGTCAGAGCTATCAAACTCCTAGAAGAAAACATACGGAAGCATTTTCAGGATCTTGTGTTAAGCAATGGTTTCTTAGACTTTACACAAAAGCACAAGCAATCAAAGAAAAAATACATAAATGGTCCCTCATCAAATTTAAAAACTTTTGTGCCTCAAAGGGCTTTATCATGAAAGTAAAACAACCTACAAGATGGGAGAAAATATTTGGAAACAACATATACAATAAAGACAATATCCAGAACGTATAAAGAAATCCTTCAACTTAGCAAAAAAAAGCAAGCAACCTAATTTAAAAATGGATTAAACACATGAATAGAAATCTCTCTGAAGATATACAAATGGCTAATAAGCACAGGCAAAGATGCACAAGATCATTAGCCATCAGCAAAATGCATATCAGAACCACAATGAGATACCATTTCACATCCACTAGAATAGTTACTATTAAAAAAAAAAACAGGAGGTAGGGCAAGATGGAAGAGTGGTGAGGTGTGGAATATAGTTACTCCTCTATGCAGCTGGTAAATAGCCAGGAACTGTATGGAACAGCCATTTCGGAGATGTCTGACCAGGCATGCATTGTACAACAGTCTGGAACAGGTGGAATGGTTGAGATCACAGAGAAACCTGTAAGATTCCCTGGCCAAGGTGCTGGGGCCCCTCCCCCCAGGCATGGCAGACTGTCTTGGAGCTGGTACCCCAAGAGAAAAAGAAACAAACTCTGCTGGGAGCAAGGAAGGTGGGCTCAACCTGGCCCCAATTGCAGAATTAATTAACAAACTTGGACTGCTGAATAAAAGTTCCAAATACAGATAAGTGAGAGCAGGCACAGAAGAACCTGGGAACAATCAGTCCAGCAGAGAGGAGGAAGGACTAACAAAAACAGCAAACATACAA